>NC_060049.1:9275413-9565761 GCF_905333055.1 Maniola jurtina | reverse complement strand
AAAAAACACTCCAAAAAGGCAGAGCACGCCCGCCAGCTAACACCAACACAGACGAAGTCCATCACTTTTTCTTCACTTCGCTTTTTTTCACATTCGCTATAAACGGATTGGACTAAGTATGTATATCCAACGTACGGAAGCGATGAGCATAAAACTCTATTTGGCAGTAGGATCCACGTTTAATATTAATAATTAATTATTAAAACAAGAGTGAATAGGCACCTTCTAGGTAAACGCGTCCCATCTTAGACCACATCATCACTTTCCATCAGGTGTGATTGGGGTCAAGCGCTTACCTATAGTCAATAAAAAAAAAACTAATGATGCAGACATCAACATCAACATAATTACTGCGGGACATTTAGATCTAGATCTGCAAGTAGAAGCGATGACGCCATAGAAGCCGCGCAGTTTGGAGCGGCAATGTGAAAGCACCCTAAGTTTTACTGACTATAAGAGGAAAGTGGTTTGCGATGTACATATTGGAAGTGTTCTTTTATTATATGAAATATTTTGATTTAGTAAAATATTTTTATAGGTCTTCTGAAGTCGTGGAACATATTTCTTTCATTATTGATGTCAAGGATTTTGTTTACCAAGAAATATATTTCTAGTAACTACGTCGTTTCCATATCAATCGATGAAAGTCCACTGCTGAAAGGAAGGACTTGTTCATGATGTCCTTCCTATACATATCCTTTCCATCATCACACTTAATATTATAAAGGCGAAAGTTTGTATGTGTGTGTGTATGTTTGTTACTCCTTCACGCAAAAATCACTGGACGGATTTGGCTGAAATTCAGAATGAAGATAGATAATATCCTGGATCAGCACATAGGCTACTTTTTAGTCCGGAAAATCAAAGAGTTCCCACGGGATTTCGAAAAACCTAAATCCACGCGGACGAAGTCGCGGGCGTCAGCTAGTAATATATAAGAACTTAGTGTATGTGTCTGTCTGTCTGTTCCGGTACGATAAGAGTAGAAACCAAAGGGATATGGGTTTAAGGAAAACTGCCATAGCCCTTCCAGGTTAGTCAGCTTCCATCTAAATGAGCATCATCACTTACCACCAGGTGAGATTGCAGTCAAGGGCTAACTTGTATGTGAATAAAAAAAAATGAAAAATCTAGGTATACACATTAATTGTGTAGCCCGCTTTGCCTAGTTTATGTGCAACTCTAGCTAGTAGGTATTTATCTAGCATAGCTGTTGATGAAACATGATAATATTTCCTTCATAATGAAGCACACAAAATAATATCTAAGAGGGAGTTAACGTTTATATTTTCTCATTTTCCGTCGTTTATCAGAAAGTATCCGGCGCACAGATGCAAAGGACGTGTTGCCAGTTTAAAATATGTCGTAAATATCTCCGAATTTCACCCTTGGCAACACCGTGGAACGCTGTTAAGAGGGGTCTCTCCGTCACTCGCTCCATACAAACGTACTTCGTCTCTCATTGGAATATACTCAATGGAATTTTGTAGAAACGTTCCGGGAACTAATATCTATGCCTGTGGTTTTCCAGATTTCCGTTAAAATATTTGGTTTCAAAGTTACGCGGTCTTAAAAATTCACAAACAAATCTTTGAGCCCCTGTAATTTTAAAACTTCATATTTTTAGAAAAATCTAAAACACCACAGGCACAGATATTAGTTTCTACAATATGTCTGCAAAATTTCATGGACATTGATTGCTTAATATTCAAATGGTATTGAAACTACGTTTGTATGGAGCGAGTGACGGAATGAGCCCTGTTAAGCGCGCATTATTTATGTCCGAGCTACGGACTGCTCAGGAGTGGAGTCAAACAGGGTGAAATATATTGTTTGCTGGGACGCTGGGCTCACATGCCCCGCTAAGAAAACTTAGAAGGGCAGTGCCACATTTATCAATTTTTGCTAACTAGCACTAACAAATTACAAAACTTCGGCATCATGTTTTTAACCCCCGACCCAAAAAGAGGGGTGTTATAAGTTTGACGTGTGTATCTGTGTCTGTCTATGGCATCGTAGCTCCTAAACTAATGAACCGATTTTAATTTAGTTTTTTTTTGTTTGAAAGGTGGCTTGATCGAGAGTGCTCTTAGCTATAATTCAAGAAAATCGGTTCAGCCGTTTGAAAGTTATCAGCTCTTTTCTAGTTACTGTAAACTTTAAATGCAGCTGCAACGGAACGAAAAAGAACCGACTACAAAATAAGTGCGTGTGCAAAATAGTGCCCGGCAAAGAACTTGAGCATTGACGCGATTGTCTGGCGAATGGAGGATGCACGCGATTGGTTGATCAGTCGGTGCGGGTGCACGCGATTGGTTGATACGTCGAGTTTCACTTCCCGGATTCGCCAACGTTCTCCCACTACACTGCTTCAGGTCCAAGTAGTTTGCTTAAACTTAGTCGATTAAACAGCATACAAGTGTGGGCACACCATTAAGCTATCACAATATCGAGCGAGTGCGGAGGTCTCCCGGAAGAACGGCCGATGCAGTGTCGTTAAGCTTAACATAAACAACTGCCGCGCGTCTAGTTTATCTACTCAATTATCTACCTGTTTACCTCCCCCTTCCTCTCTTTGGAGTGCTAAATGGGTATAAGAGGGAAGCTGAGAGAGAATAGGCATCTTCTAGGCAAGCGTGGAACATCTTAGGCTGCACCATCACTTGCCAGCAGATCTGTTTGCAACCAATCGCTAGTATATAAATAAATAAATAAAATACCGGCCAAGTGCGAGTCACACTCGCGCATTGAGGGTTCCGTACTCGGGCATTTTTCCAACATTTTGCACAATAAATCAAAAACTATTAAAATCATCAAAAAAATCATTTATTCAAAGTAGGTACAATTGTACTCTTTTTGATAGTCGAAATTGTTAAATTTGTACGATATAGTGGTGATAATTAATTACGAAACTTAAAACTAAAGCTACGAGGGTTCCAAACGCGCCCAAGTCTGAGAAGAGCCCACAACAAACTCAACCGGGTATAACTATTACATGAGTATAACTATTATACAAAAAAGTGTGAGTCAGACTCGCATACAAAGAGTTCAGTACCATTACGTTCTTTTTTATATTTTGTAATTTACAAATTTTATTCCTCGTTATTATAACGGCAATAGAAAATACACAATCTGGAAAAATTTCGACTCCGTACCTATTACGGTTCATAAGACCAACTCGACCCGACAGGCACACGATGGACAAACAGACGGCCGAACCAACAGCGGAGGCTAATAGGGCCCCGTTTGCACAATTCGCTTAGGGAACCCTAAAACACCTGACTTTAGACAAGAGAAAAGTCTATAAACCTGATGTGTTTGTTGAAACAACCTCACGAAGCACTCATATATCACTCACTCGTGACGTGGCAGTGAGAATGGAATGAATTATTTAGTTTTAATTCTCATTCGACAATCCAAACGTTCCAAACCAACCGTAGAAACATTGCAAAGAATCAGAGTTGGTACCAAGGGGGTAAAATTTTCTGTTCAGAATTTTGCCCTTAATTTGAATTTGAAGTTTGGGGGGCAAGATCGAAAAGTTCCTGTGCACACTCCCCCAAATAGGTATATCCTATAAAACACCGATAAGACGGCCTCACTTGCCTAGTATGTTTCAAACCCGCAATATACATATAACCCGGGTATATCGCAATATACGAGTGAAAACTCGGGTCAATGCCCAACCTACGATGCGGGATTAACCCCGAGTGGCCTATTTACGTAATGTTCGTTGACCTCTGGCATCAGTCAGATGTTTTATTTGCAATATATTGCGAACTTTTTAAATATACAGGATTTTTTAAATTTTTTCGTGTTTTTTTTTGTGGTACATTATCAGCAATCATCAGTACTTTCCTGTCGTCCTTTTTGCTAGCATTTTAGTTACACCTTGTATGTGTAATGTGTATATGTATACAGGGTGTTTGGTAATTAGTATATAAAGACGACACGTACCCATACTACTTTGATATGATATATACAATGCTGAAGTATAATGACGAAATAAAATTATAAAATTTCCATACAAAATTTAAGAAAAAATGTATGTCCTAGTTTTCATGACCCTAACGTGCACTAACTCACTGAGATCGTTGGCCATCTTTAGATAGGCTAAGGCCAACGATCTCAGTGAGTTAGGGCACGTTAGGGCCATGAAAACTTTCACATAAAAAAAAATAATTATAATTTTATTTCGTCATTATACTTCAGCATTGTATTTATCAGATCAAAGTAGCATGGGTACGTGTCGTCTTTATAAACTAATTACCAAACACCCTGTATAAATGATCCACATAATATATGGAACGTTTATATCACCGTGTCTATAGGAATCGAATCACGAAATAAACTCGGTAAACTGTCTGATTTCAATGACAGTTCGCTCGGCACTTCAGCGCGATCCACTAATTTGCACTCAGCTCGGATTGGCGTCGCGTCGCGCGTCGCGGCAAATTAAAACGTTTGTGTTGACGTTCGATTACGATTACAATTGCTGCATTACTTGATTGGTATGTGTGTGGGAGTGGTTTAAGAGGGGTCTCTCCGTCACTCGCTCCATACAAACGTTGTTCCAATTTCATTTGAATATTAAGCAAACAAAATCTAGAAACTAATATCTGTGCCTGTTGTGTTTTAGATTTCAGACAGACAGACAGACGAACGGACGGACAGACAGACAGACAGTTTTTCCGTTTTTCCTTTTGAGGTACGGAACCCTAAAAAATTAAATTAAAATCGGTTCATTAGTTTAGGCGCTACGATGCCACAGACAGATACACAGATACACACGTCAAACTTATAACACCCCTCTTTATCGGTCGGGGGTTAAAAACTCAGAGCCATGCCGGTTTCTTCACGATTTCCTTCACTGTTACCGTTTTCAAAAATGTATGAACTGTGAAGTTTGACAATTCTACTTTCCCTTCCCATTTTGAGAGGAGACATGTGCACAGTAGTGAGCCGGCGCGATGGGTTGGTCAAAATTGGTTGGTCGGTAAAGTCGACAGCAAAAAACAAAAACAACATTAGTCGTGCTTACAATTATATATATAATAATAATAATCATTTTCGTGTTGTTCCGCCCAGCAACCGTCGTATCCATGGGTGCACTCCCCATTCAAATGCAGATATTTTGACGGGATGCGAGAGGGTCTCGTCCGTAGTCCCTCCCAGACAGGGGTATCGATTTTTGTTTCACCCTCACTGGGGTTGTTGTTATTAAATATAAATGGCGGCGAAATGTCGTCACTTGAAAATGGTGAAATGGTTTTCGTTTGGTACGAGGCGGGAAAATTGCTGGTTATGGTTACTTGGTTACCCCAAAATTAGCCTTAAGTTCCCCGCGTAGGTATTGGAATAAAAACTTTTTAGCCCCCGACCAAAAAAGAGGGGGTTTAAGTTTGACGTGTGTATCTGTGTATCTGTCTGTGGCATCGTAGCTCCTAAACTAATGAACCGATTTTAATTCAGTTTTTTTTGTTTGAAAGGTGGCTTGATTGAGAGTGTTCTTAGCTATAATCCAAAAAAATCGGTTCAGCCGTTTGAAAGTTATCAGCTCTTTTCTAGTTACTGTAACCTTCACTTGTCGGGGGTGTTATAAATTTTTTATTTACACTTGTAATTTGTACTGCACTGCAATTATTACTTTTACGACCTCCTGGTGCAGTGGTAAGCGCTGTGGTCTTATTTGTGGGAGGTCCCGGATTCGATTCCCGGCAGGGGCTTAGAATTTTATAATTTCCAAATTTCTGGTTTATTCTGGTGGGAGACTTTGGCCGTGGCTAGTTACTACCCGGCAAAGCCGTGCCGCCAAGCGATATTGCGTTCCGGTACGATACCGTGTAGAAACCAAAGTATGGGTTTGATAAAAACTGCCTGCCGTACCCCTTCCAGTTTAGTCCGCTTCCACCTTAGACTGCGTCATCACTTACCACCAGGTGAGATTGCAGTCCGGGCTAACTTGTATCTGAATAAATAAATAAAAAATACCATCCCAGCTTTAAAACATACATACACATACAAACATTCGCCTTTGTAATATTAGTGTGATGGGTAGTTAGATAGAACACTTTATTGCACACAAAAACACATGTAAAGGAACAATACAGAAAGAAGAAAACAGAAAAAACAATTGTGTGCAAAGGCGGCCTTATTGCTTTTAGAGCAATCTCTACCAGGCAACCTTTGCTGAAACCTTTGCTTTGCTTTACTTGATAGATTTCTTTATTGATTTTAGTCAGAGGGCTCTCTCCGTCACTCGTTTCATACAATCGTAGTTCCAATTTCATTTGAATATTAAGCAACCAAAGTCCATGAAATTTTGCAGACATATTCTAGAAACTAATATCTATGTCTGTGGTTTTCCAGATTTCTGTTAAAATATTCGGTTTCAAAGTTACGCGGTCTTAAAAAATTTCATACAAATCTTTAAGCCCCTGTAATTTTAAAACTACATATTTTTAGAAAAATCTAAAACACCACCGACACAGATATTAGTTTCTAGAATATGTCTGCAAAATTTCATGGACTTTAGTTGCTTAATATTCAAATGAAATTGGAACTACGATTGTATGAAACGAGTGACGGAGAGAGCCCTGTTAAATCCTTAGTATTAAGGATAGATACATAGTTTTTCGGTCGGTGAACGTAAATTCTGCACGGACTATGTATTATGCGTGGAATAGCATTACCGAGGCCCACTCTTCAATCCAATTACAACGGAGAGTGGATGAATATTCAACCGATCGTGGATGCAAAATCGATTATAAAACAATTTTGCAGGATAAAAACATGATGTAAGCGCAGTATGCCTACCTGGCTTTGTTCATATTTCCATTAAGCTCTTGGCAAGGTTGGGATTTTAAGTACGAAAATTGATTTTTATTATAGTAATAGCCGATGCCCGCGACTTCGCCCGCGTGGATTTAGGTTTTTCGAAATCCCGTGGGAACTCTTTGATTTTCCGGGATAAAGAGTAGCCTATGTGCTAATTCAAATATTATCTATGTCCATTCCAAATTTCAGCCAAATCCGTCCAGTGTTTTTTGCGTGAAGGAGTAACAAACATACACACACACACAACACACAACCTTTCGCCTTTCGCACTTGGGTCATAAACTTCCGCTAGATGACCCTGCATATGGTTAATTAATTTTCGTTAGATGGCGCTGCACATGAGTCATTAATTTGCACTAGATGGCGCTGCACTTGGGCCGTACATTTCCGCTAGATATGACGCTGCACTGGAGTCATTACTTCCCGCTAGACGGCGCTGCACTTGAGTCATTGATTACACTAGATCTCACTGCGCTTGGGCCATAAATTGTCGAAAGATGGCGCTGTAAATAATTAATTAGTCCGGTAAAAATCCATACTTTAATATTATAAATGCGGAAGTGTGTCTGTCTGTCTATCTGCTAGGTTTTCACAGCTAAATCGCTGAACCGATTTTAATGAAAGGTACTGACTTAGGATACATTTCGGGGAAGGACATAGGCTAAGTAATTTTTCCCGAAAGAATCAAACAGCTCCCGCAGGATATCTTTCACGCATTTATCTTTCAATAACGCCGCAACAGAGCGACGGATTGACATCATTTTTTGCGTAGACATAGTCGAGGACCTAAAAAGTGACAAAGGCTACTTTTACTTCTAAAAAAACAAACAGTTCCCGCAATTTAGCATGCTATAAGACATGAACATGAAAAAACAACTTAAGCATTGCACTAAAAAATATTGTAACACACCTCAATTATTATTAAAACCGTGAGTCACGTGAGCGAAGCTGCGGGTAATAGCTAGTAACTCATAAAAATTCTTGCAGTCATAAAACGCTACCTACCTAAAGAATAGAGACACATCTGTACTGCCTATAGATACGCGTGCATATAAAATGAGTTTATTATTTTTTATCTGGTCGCCCTACACTGACTGACTCAATTAAACCCCCACATCAGAACCTATTAGCGGACCTATGCTAAAGTACGTGTCATTTTATGCTGCAGTCAATTTGGAAAGGCATTTTAGAAATTACCTAGGTGTTTCACCTATTAGGGTTAAATAAAAGTGCAATGATATCCCTTTAGGTCTCATTCGCCCGAAAGCTTTTTTAACGTCCGTTTAAAAACCGTTCAAATAAAACAAATGCATTCCCAAGTATCTGTTCACACGTCAACACTTTTTTAACACGCACTTTGTATTATCAGCGCAACGCCGGGTTTTAACGCTCGTGCGAATTAGGGCTTAAGGATACTCAAGATGGAATGCTCTTCCGAGATCATTGTTTCCTACCGACTATAATCAGGGTATCTTTAAAACAAAAGTGAAGTGACTTTCCTAGGCAAATGCGTCCCATCTTAGGCTACATCATCACTTCCCATTAAGTGTGATCCTGGTCAAGCATGTGCCCATAGTGAATAAAGGCTAGCTCATTTCAATCATAGACTGAACACCACGACATAATATTTTCAGGTGAAATCACTGTCAGTAGCTAAAGAAAAAAATTGCGTGTAATCCTTACGCGCAAATGAAGTTACATTAAACACCTGAGGCATTATATTTGTGAAACTGAGTCGACAAAAAGCTTATATCATACCTACATATAAATAAAAATCCTGGTCCTTTAAATCACCTTGATAAAAGATGTCAGCTTCAAAATAGCTATTTTGTTTGGCGGCCATTTGAAAACGCAAACGTTATTTCGGTCCCAAAAATATTGTATCTGATTTAGGGCCGATTTTTCAATCATCAAATAATTTTTATCTTAGGAATGACGTATTGACAGATTTCCTATACATAAACTGTCCTAACCCTCTTTATTCCTAATCTATGTATATTTATCTAACGTAATATAAATCAACAACAAATAGCACTTTACAGTAGGATCGACGTCTATGCTTGGAGTTACACATAATTATTGATATATACAGACGTTGTTGATTCTGACAAATTTAACAAACTGCTCGCAACATAAACACGGGAGGGGTTGCTGGATCGATAGTTTTCCCCTGGGCAATGTCGGGGGAATCGATACCCTCCCCACCCACATCTGTCATGTATGTTTATTTGTTACATACATTATTATGACTATATATTTTTAACCAACTTTTATCCATTTATATTAATATTATGCTTAGATACCTCGTTGGTCTAGTTGTTAGCATGATAAAGATGCTCTTCATCATGCTGCATGGTCGGGGCTTTAGTTAGGTATTGGATTTTTCTGAAAAATTATTAGGTGCCAGCCCGGAGTTAGGAAGTTGGCAGTGTGTTACCCCCGTGCTTCGAAGAGCTCGTAAAGACGTCAGTGCTGCGCCTGATATCTCTCCGGTTATATCGGATTTCTGCCCCACAGAGCTATGAGAGTGAGGGAATAGAGAGTGCGCCTGTGTTTGCACACACACTTGTACACTATAATATCTCCTGCGCAGTTGGCTTATCTTTATGAAGATTTGCCGCCGCGCCTTGGCCGTAATTCGGCGAGGGGGGGAGAGGGGAGACGTTAAACCTAATGGCGAAAGTGTGTCTGTCTGTATGTTAGCTTTTGTCTTTTGGTCCAGAGATAGGTTGCATAGCGTAGCGAACATTTAGCAATATTCTTCTACTAAGAAAGATTGATTTGTGGCCAAGCTTATTTTTAACCCCCGACCCAAAAAGAGGGGTGTTATAAGTTTGACGTGTGTATCTGTGTATCTGTCTGTGGCGTCGTAGCTCCTAAACTAGTGAACCGATTTTAATTTAGTTTTTTTTTGTTTGAAAGGTGGCTTGATCGAGAGTGTTCTTAGCTATAATCCAAGAAAATCGGTTCAGCCGTTTGAAAGTTATCAGCTCTTTTTTAGTTACTGTAACCTTCACTATTGGGGGGGGGGGGGGGGGGGGGGGGGGGGGGTGTTATAAATTTTTAATTTACACTTGTCAATTGAGTCTTCGGTACAAATTGTAGAGTTTGAACATGCCACCTTGCAGCATTCAGTCTTTTTTAAGCTACTGGGGCTTCATTAAAAACAAATAACACGTTTCGTGGGCTTCTCCAAGATGGCGGCGCAAATAATTTCAAATGTAAATATTTCGTTGGAAAACATTTCAAACTTCGACATACTCCTTTTAAGGCAAAGTTTACACTTCAAACGGGAATCATGAATTTTGGAGGCCGCGTCCCGCGCTGTACTTACCTTGCTAAGGGTTTATATCCACTGAACACGACAGCTTCCATCGTCAAAAATCCATACTTAATATTATAAATGCGAAAGTGTGTCTGTCTGTCTGTCTGTCTGCTAACTTTTTATGGCTCAACAGTTTAAGGGGCATGACTCGGGTTTGCCCGCGAAATTCAAATTTAATTTGATTTTTCGCAATTTGTAAGCTAATATGGCATTAAATGTCTTATGGCATTTCAATTGCGCCAATGGCAGTATCATCCTCACAGGTTTATATAAAAATTTTTGCTTGAAAGGGTCCAGTTTACGAAATTAGTAATAGTATCGACTAATTTGTGATTAACTCATGTCAAACTCATTATTTTGACTAATTTCTTAAACTGAACACTTTCGAGTAAAGATTTTTATGTAATCATGTGAAGATAATACTGCCAGTGTCGGAATTAAAATGCCATAAGCCTTCTTTGTCGTATTAGTTTACAAATCGCGAAAAACCAAATTAAATTTGAATTTCGCGGGCACAGCCGTGTCATGCACCTTAACTGATTTTGATGAAAGGCACAGCTTATACCCCCGGGAAGGACATACGCTTCTTTTTATCCTGGGAAATCAAATTGTTCGCACAGGATTCTTAAAAGCCCATTCGCTTAACCGATTTACTTATATGAAATTTGGTACAGGGTACAGAGGTAGCTTGTGATCCGGAAATTGACATAGGCAACTTTTTATCCCGGAAAAGCAAAGAGTTCCCACGGAATTTTGTACGTTGTAATGACGTTGTACGTTGATCGTGGCTACATCTACATTTAAGAGGGGTCTCTCCGTCACTCGCTCCATACAAACGTAGTTCCAATTTCATTTGAATATTAAGCAACAAAAGTCCATGAAGTTTTGCAGACATATTCTAGAAACTAATATCAGCTATGCCTGTGGTTTTCTAGATTTCTGTTAAAATATTCGGTATCAAAGTTACGCGGTCTTAAAAATTCACATACAAATCTTTAAGCCCCTGTAATTTTGAAACTGTACATAGAAAAATCTAAAACACCACAGGCAAGGCACAGAATATTAGTTTCTAGAATATGTCTGCAAAATTTCATGGACTTTGTGTGAAGAGTGTCTCGTGTTTGATTGACACTCTTCACAGTTGCTTATATTCAAATGAAATTGGAATTACGATTGTATGGAGTAAGTGACAGAGAGAGCCCTGTTAACGGGAAACGCCGTTGAACATCACGTCGTCAGCCGTTAATGTGGCCGGGACATTGTCAAAACGATATATCGTATCGGATGTGGGCTGAAACAGTCCTTATTTAACCATCCAGTTACTCTCGATGCTTTACAGCTTTCAAATTTTAAGACGTTATAAAATATTTCATGATCCATATTCCGGGTTGTATTGACTTCTGAAGGCAGCCGGTTCTATTCGTGACTGAAGGAGGTACTTATTCTGTATTTGAGCAAATAAATTGCAGATAGTTGTCGGAAAATTTCTTTAAGGCTACAGAATTTATAAGTTCTAAGCTTTTACCTAGACTCAGATACCTACAAAACAAACGGTACCTATTCTATATATCCATCCATACTTAATACTTATTATAAATGCGAAAGTGAGTCTGTCTGTCTGCTACCTTTTCACGGCCCAACAGTGAAACCGATTCTGCCGAAATTTGGTACAGGGTTAGCTTATATCCCAGGGACGGACATACTACTTTTTATCCCGGAAAATCAAAGATTTCCCGCGGGGTTCCTAAAGACCCATCCACTTAACCGATTTGTATGAAATTTGGTACCGAAGTAGCTTGCGTCCCGGTAATCGAAATAGTTAACTTTTTATCCCAGAAAATCAAACAGTTTTTGAACGTCATAGCGAATAGGAACCCAGATCAGAAGCTATGAATTTATGATTCTCTATTAAGCCTAGCGTCCATTAGGTCGCCGAAGTCGTATATATCTATTTACTGTGGAACTGCATGCATTACGGAAGAGTCAGAACGCACTGCGCTGAACCGAATATTTTCTTATTACCTACCCACATAATTCAATGCAACTCGATTCGGCTATTATAGAGGACAACAGCCACAGAATCAATATTATAAATGCGAAAGGGTGTCTGTCTGCTAGCTTTTTTAAGATTAGCCCGTTCAAACAGACAGACAGACAGACAAAAATTTTAAAAACGTGTGATTCAGTTATGGTATCGTACAAATAACCATATGAGCTTAATATGAGATTGTTGTTTCGAAATTACAGACAGACACTTCAATTTTATTTATAGATTACCCACATAATTCAATGCGACTCGATTTGTCTATAAGAGGACAACAGCCACAGAATCAATACTAACATACTAATATTATAAATGCGAAAGTCTGTCTGCCTGTCTGCTAGTTTTCCACGCCCCACCAGTTTAACCGATTTTGACGAAATTTGATATAGTTAGCTTACATCCCGGGGACGGACATACTATTTATCAAACCAAAGAGTTCCCACGGGATTAGACCCATCCGTTTAACCGATTTATATGAAATTTGGTACAGAGGTAGCTTAAGTCCCATAAATTGAAATAAAAAGTTCCATAAAAAGTTGCTTTTTATCCGGGAAAAGCAAAGAACTCCCATGGCATTTTTAAAAACCTAGTAAATCCACGCGGAGGAAGTCGCGGGCATAAGTTAGTCTTAATAATAAAGTTATACCTACTTACTAGATCTTAGTTTCCACATACTTACCTAGTTACTTACCAGATTTTCTTCATACTCGCTGATCGCATTTCGGGTACCTTGCCATCACCTTCACCTAAGTTAAGTCTAAAATCAGCTCAGTATTAGAAGTTTTTGGCGTTTTTATCCCCCGACCCAAAAAGAGGGGTGTTATAAGTTTGAAGTGTGTATCTGTCTGTGGCATCGTAGCTCCTAAACTAATGAACCGATTTTAATTTATTTATTTTTTGTTCGAAAGGTGGGCTTGATCGAGAGTGTTCTTAGCTATAATCCAATAAAATCGGTTCAGCCGTTTGAAAGTTATCAGCTCTTTTCTAGTTACTGTAACCTTCACTTGTCGGGGGTGTTATAAATTATTAATTTACACTTGTCTAAAATATTGAAACACATTTTTTTTCATGATGTAACCACAAATTCACGGTTTTCGGATTTATTCCCTTACTTGTGCCATAAGACCTACCTACCTGCCAAATTTCATGATTCTAAGTCAACGGAAAGTACCCTATAGGTTTTCTCGAAAGACACGACAAACGGACAGACAGACAGACAGACAACAAAGTGATCCTATAAAGGTTCCGTTTTTCCTTTTGAGGTACGGTACCCTAAAAATAGCTACCCATATTGTTTTGTATGTAATGTAATTGAATTTGCAGTAAGAGCCGCAAATAAAACCTATTTCATCATCATCATCATCAAGCGATAGACATGGGTCTCTTGTAGAGAATTCCACACGTCACAATCTAGCGCGCGCCGCCTGAATCCAGCGGCACCCTGCGCCTCGTTTGATGTCATCTGTCCACCTAGTGAGAGGTCTATCAACGCTGCGCTTTCCCGTGGGGTCGCCATTCTACCTTGGGACCCCAACGTCTACAGAAACTATTTAGGTAACAAAAAAATAAATAAAACGCACGTTTTCAAACCACTTTCTTTATTTCGTGTTCATCATTTTAATACAACATACAAGTAAATTTATCATCAGATATTATTTATCAATTCTTAATCGCTAAATCTTAAATATTACCAGAATAACAAATATGTAAGAGTATTCTTTTTTGCGTCGTCATTCCCTAAATGGCATGGGGTGGGGGTGGGGGTGGGGGGCAATTGGGAAGGAAATGTGTATAAGACGTCCAACCCACACGTTTTTTTTGCGTAAATATACCTAAATGAAATAACAAATATCATTTTGTGTACAACACAAAATTGGAATGTTTAGTAATTCCATTCATCGAAATATGGAAATGGTTATTATTATATAACGTTTAATTTTTGTATAAATACACTCGCGAGCAAAAAAATGTATCCATCCAACAAGATAAAATTCATAACTAAGACTACTTCTTTTAATAAACGCTGAAATTTAGTAAAATTGTTTTCTGTTTATTTTAATATTGAAATAAGTGTATTTTATTAAATCAGAATTTGCTCCTTTTTCATTTGACATCCCACGATACGATAGAAAAAATTCAAAGTTCCAACTTTTATGGACATCTGCTATATTGTCCACATATCGATTGACGCTTCATTCGGCTTCAACTCGGCAGTTTAGACGCTACGGTGGAACATGCATAAATACAAATATGAAAACATACACACTGCTAAAATCATTTTTTAACCCCCGACCCAAAAAGAGGGGTGTTATAAGTTTGACGTGTGTATCTGTGTATCTGTCTGTGGCATCGTAGCTCCTAAACTAATGACCTGATTTTAATTTAGTTTTTTTTGTTTGAAAGGTGGCCTGATCGAGAGTGTCTTAGCTATAATAATCGAAGAAAATCGGTTCAGCCGTTTGAAAGTTATCAGCTCTTTTCTAGTTTTCTTATAGAGGTTTTTGTGGTGGAGGTTTTTTAAATTTTAAGTTATTTGGCTATGCAGTAATCGGGTAAAAATAAGTTCCGACCGCACGCTTGCAATTAAATGTCGCCAAAAATGGTTTCCGAACGTGTATTTTAATTAATCGTATCCAGAATGATGCGAGTGTCGATGTATACCGCAAAATGTATTCAAAAATCGACCGCAAATAAATGACTGCATCACTAAAAATAACACGTGAGTTTTATTTTAATGTTAATAACAAACCTTGTTTTAATTAGCCTTCCTTTAATTTACTTTATTATCTTGATTTCTACTACCTACTATTATTTTCCACGCTCTGGTCATTAAATCCTTTCACTAAAGGTTGCCTGTAGGAGATTGCTTTAGCAATAAGGCCGTCTTTGCACCCTTTTGTATAGTTTCTTCAGTAGCTTGTATTGTTTTCTATATGCAATAAATTTCTCTAAATAGATAAAATAAACATTTTTTTGCTCACGAGTTTTCAGTCAAACGACAGAAATCTTTGTTTGGTAATCCTGCTTCGAATCTAGTTTAAAGATTTGATTTCGATTTCGTCGATTGTAAATCCAGCACAATTTTTTTAACTTTCATATAAAACTATACATTATCTAGTTCAAAATTAATCCGAATAGAATGAAGCAAAATGAGGAAAGAGTAGTGGGTAGGTTCAATCTTAGATTAACCTGCTTTTTTGTTTGTAGCATAGTGTGGCGATCGCAATCATCATAAGACCTAGGATAGGTTTTTGATAAGCTCATAATCTCGTACTATCAGAAAATGTACTGCCATCACAATAATACCATAAATTCAGTAAATGACTACCAATCACGTGAGCTGGTCGATTGCGGAAAACCTGCATTAATCATTATTACAATTGCAATTGTTGTGATTGGCTGATTTTATGGTATTCTTGTTGCGACAATGCATTGGAGCCAATGGCGAGACAGAGTTGATTGCGATAGTCACACCGTAGCTGTCATGTTACCGTGATTGAGCTGCTGGTATTTGTAGTGTGGTTCCAGCAGAAATAAACATTGATTAAAATTATGTTTCCACCCTAAGTCCCAGCCAAAGATTTCCATCACATGATTCTATAAAGACAATAAAATTAGCAGAACACAATTAAAATTATCAAAAAGACAAACACAAATGACAAACGCACGAACACACACGAGGGAACAGTCAAATCAACTAAAATCGGAAGATACTTTAAACTAAAAACTAAATTTTTCCATAGGTAAGTAAATAAAACTTAAGATTTCTAGACAATAGATCCTCAGAATAAAGGAAAAAAGATAGACGAAGCCGTCGCACAAACTAAACTGAAGCCAATTGTGCGCATCTCTTGCATATAATGTAGCGTTGAATCACGCGAGCATTGAATACGTCAGATTTATATGGAGTTATCAAACCATAATGATTGACCATTCAAGTTTACGCCAATTTTGAGGTTAGTTGTTACCCATTTGAAAAGTAAAACAGTTAATGGCGGTAGATACTAGACTCGGCTTCTCGGGATATGATTCATTTATTGGCTATCGGTTTTGTCTATCTCTTTTCCTTTCTCTGTGGACCAAACAAAATAAATTAAACATGGTAGCCCACATTTCTGTTTAATTAGAAAAAATATCACCTCACATTATTCGAGAAGGGTCGATCACGATTCTTATCTAAACATCAATCATGTTGCATGTTGGACGGGCGTTTATGATACGAACAATTAAAATGTACATTAAGGACATTCAATAGGTAAGTACTGTCTATTTATAAGCCAAATTCGTTTTGAAAACGAGCGAATGAAGATTTTCCGAAAAATTCAGATTTAAACATTATAATTTTTTTAAATATTTCATAGTCGAAATTATCGATGGCATAATTTTGTAGAATCATCTCAGTCTGTCTGTCATTTAAGGTGCATTTACACATTCGCACAAAAGCTCGCGATAAATGGCGAACCGGAACACTACGAGTAGCTGACTCTTCTTTATTGATTACTAGAGGATGCCCGCGACTTCGACCGCGTGGATTTAGGTTTTTAAAGATCCCGTGGGAACTGTTTGATACAAAAAAAAATCGGTAAAGCGGATGGGTTTTTGGGAATCCCGTGGGAACCCTTTGATTTTCCGGGATAAAAAGTAGCCTATGTCCGTCTCCGGGATATAAGCTAACCCTGTACCAAACGTCAGAATCGGTTAAACTGTTGGGCCGTGAAAAGGTAGCAGATAGACAGACAGACACACTTTCGCATTTATAATATTAGTATGGATTATTTATTATCGTGGCGATGACAATGGTGAACCAAGCCGCGAGGCCGAATATGCATACTACCCGGCAGTAAATATTACATATCGAGCTTTAGAGAGGGACTAGAGAGAATCGGCAGCTTCGGCTTCGTAGAGCGTCATCTCTGTCACACACATCTACGTGACGTAGACTCTGACTTAGTCTCAATCAACCAGACGATGCATTAGAAGCTACGTAGAGTTCCGTAGAGTCTACGAAGGTCTACGAAGCTTCTAAGGCTCGATATAATATTATTTACTGCAAGCTACAGGAACCCTTCTCATTTTGAGAGGAGACTTATACTCAGTAGTACATGGTTGAGTTGAGATGAGACTGTAAATGCACGGATACAAACATTTAAAAGCCGATTCACACGCGCGCACGTACACATGACACTTGCGTAGTGAAGCGCGTGAATCCGTGGACATAACTGCACGCATAACGTCTACGCGAACGTTCACGCCACGCAAGCGATATGCCATGTCTCATATAGTTTTATACATTACAACGCAATGGTACACGCTACGTCTACGCTTAGGAGACGTATACGCGGCCTGTGTGGCCGGCGCTTTATTTGGGAACTATGTTATTTTCAAGTTTACAAAAATTGCATATCAGATAATTCGTGATCGACCTTTACCAAAATATACGAAAATCAAGAATTCTTACATTACTAAAAAAATAAAGCCAGTGTTGAAGATTGAATTTAAAAATAATTATCATATGTAATTATAAATTACTTATAATTGGACCATAAAAAATTACCTCAACTGTTCACTGTACCTACTTCGAAATTGCAAAAGGCTTTATTGAAATGATAATACGAAAATTGATTTTCATTTCATATACGAATGAACCGGAAAATAGGTACTGATTTGCATTCACAAATACAATATTCAATTGTCATAATAATGATTCACCTATGTTGCGAAAATTTTACATCTACTGTTTCATTAGTAAATTACCCAAATATTATCCAAAAATACTCAAAACCTTTGTAATATTATCCAAATCATAATATTTTTTACAAAATAGAAACAAAATAAGTGTTAGTTTTTTTTGCTACTTAGTTTATGGTATTTTTCTTCTTTAAGGCTTTTTACCCGACTGCGTCGAAAATCAAGAGCAAGGTTAAGTGCTTGATCTGTAAGTATGTCTGTCCTTTCCGTCCCCTCATAACAAACAACTCAACGGCTCAACCGATAATACGTTTTGATAATACGTCATTAGATTTGTTTTTTTAAATTAGGTACTCGTTAACTAAGAACTTTACTTTTAACCTATATATATACCTATTACACTTTATCATTGATAGAAAGATGGATGTCATTTTTAAATAAGTAGTTCATTAAGTAGTTCAAGTTCACTAAATTTAGATAGACATTAGGTAAATTATAAAGTTAAGGTAATTAATGGCCCAATTAAAGATAAATGAATATGTCAGTGTTTAGAATCATTATTCGCTAAGGGACAACATAAAGACACATTCGAGTGTCGAAAGTTCATGACTAGAGACAGAAGTATTACAACTTCAAGAAAAACAAATTACAGAATAACTCCTTAATTATTATAAGTACCATAGAGCTCCAAAATTAAAGAGACTCCGAATTTCAAAAGCTTGTAGCGACAAGATTTTTACAGGTCTCCTTTCTAGAAAAATGCTTTTTTTATGTTTTTATGATTTTATTGCTAAAAATCGGGTAAAAAAGCCGATTCACACTAATTGCGTGCACGTGACACATGCGTAGTGACGCCCGTAAACCCCTAACACACCGGGTTACGCATACGTTCACGCTTTACGCAAGCGTGTACCATGTTTCATACAGTTCCATACATTACAACGCGATGGTACGCGCTACGTCTACGCTTACGCAGCCTGTGTGAACGAGCTATATTACTTAAATGCAATTACAATTTCATTGCAAATCTCAATAACAGGGCTATGTCAATTGTTATCTAAAGTGAACCTTGTCGCTACAAGGTAACCTTATCCAAACTTCACTGACTAGCGTTGTAAATATAATAAATTATTAAGTTACGATTAAATTAATAGCAATAAATTAGAATTTAACAATTAAGTAATTAATTATTATTAAAAACACACAATCATTTCAATTTTAATCGTAAATGTAACATTATATGTTAAATAAGACGTGCTGTAGGGTGCAATCAAATTGGAGTGCCGCAACGCATTGATGTCTATCACAATCGACCAATCGCAGCGTGCCTCGAGCGCCCGTCCACCAATGATAGATTAGTATGACGTTTTCATATAAAACGCAAGACTCCTATGGCCTTCAGACGCTGCGTCAAATCAATATGTTTGCACCTTAATATAAAAGTGGGTTTGACGTATTGAAATGTGCTTTAAAGGCGGAAACAGGTGTTCGGGTCAAAGATCGGCGGAACTCTCAAATACAATCTAACGTAACATGAACACTAAACAACTAAATCATTTGCCACGATTTGTCTGCATATTTTTACCTAAAATCTTACGGAAGTGAAACTTCTTTAGGCACGATACAGTAAAAAAAAATTGGTGGAACTGAAATATGTTGATGTGACTTGCGACGTCAAGAAACGTCTTGAAACTGATCAAATCGGATCCAATTCAATCTGATTTGATCTTTAGTTTATTACACAAGGATAATAAGAGGATTAATATCCTTATTAATATATTAATATCCTTACTTATATTAATTATCCTCTTATTACACAAGGATAATAAGAGGATAACCTAAATAAGTTTCACTTCTTTAGCATGTTGGTTGGTTGGCATTTTTACGAATACATGCAAACATTTTACTAATTTTTTTTTAACTTCTCATTGATGATAACTCCAGTTTCTAATCCAATAGAAACTTCGACAATCACCGCCTCGTACAAGACCGAATCGTGGCAACGATATATTTTATACCACACGTTAAATTTAAATTCCTACACAGATATAAACCTTAAGTATCGATTAGCATTCAAGTTCATTATGAAAAAATATATCATTGGAAATATTTTTCAACTTCTCTCCTTAATCTCAAAACCACCCAAGAACAACTTAATTATGCATGTGACAACCGATTTTTATAACTACACATTTATCCCTAACAACACTTTGGCAACAAATAGTATTTTTCTCTTTTTTCCATCAATTTCAACAGTAACGTCAACATATTAAAAGTTAACATTACCTCGGGTTTATTCCATTTTCACCAATCTCTCGTCTATATTTTTTTACCATCGTCATTTGAAATAGAAGACAGGAAGGTATCGAAAGATGTAGGTATACGTTGATAGGTGTACAGCCTAAGTTGACAAAGTAAATTCTCATTCCTCCAATTTGGCTACCGATTTACTTACTTATAAAGTTATATTACTCTACCCAATTTAATTTGTCAACTGCTGTTCCAAGTGAAATTATAGTCTACCTAAGTAACCAATGAAAAACAATTATACAGGATTCAAGTTGTCTTTTTTTTTGGTAATTTTTTCTTTTTTTCTGTGATCAGTCTTAAAATTGAGTCATACGATCTAAGTAAGAAATGATGAACTCTTAAATATAAGTACCTTAAATCATTGCTAGGCCAGAACTAACACGGATTATGCGTGAGGTTTCAGTGGTAAAATGTATTTGAAGAGGAAGAATAACTAGAACTATTTCGAGGATACAAAAAGGTTTAGAGTACGTTAGTGTGGTCGACGACTTAATTAGATCTTGCAGTAGTTCCTTTGTGTGATATTATTGCTGGAGTCGGAACTGTTCGTTCGTTTTCTTTCTGTGACGTTGCCCGCAATGGCCGTACACTTTTATAATTAAACGGGAAGTAGGAAAGATTAACTGTCTAAGGAAAAGGCTTCTCCACTAGTAAGGCTCTCGGGGAAACTAATTATACCATCCTTAACACATACATTATTGGTTTTAGAGTAATCAACATTGAATAGTTCTTTTATAATTATCTTAACACTAAAGAGTACAAAAAATAAAGGAAATATTACGAATATATGAAAAACAACAAGTTATTGGCGAACATCATCGCATCTCTTATAAGAACAACATCGTTTTTGTTACAGTAACATTAATTGTATTATCCACACTTATGAAGTAGACATGAGAACAGGTCATCTACACGACGATACAACGTCCACGAGGACTTCCGGGAACCCGGGCTTCGCGAAGGGTTCCGCAAGCGCCCGGCACCGAGTTTAATTGTTTATCTACAATACAAGATCGTTTCCCTTCGATTATCCTCAATGTATCAAAAATATCTGCTAAAACAGCCCTTTCCCTTAGAGAAAACTCGATAGAGTACATTTTGAACAGTCTCGAAGTAACTAATGTAGGTAACAATAATTATCAAAAGTGTTGGGGATATGCACGAATCGAAATATTGAAATCAACGACTAACATTACATTAGGATATAGTTAAAGCGATACCTACAGAACGCTACGGTAACATCTAACCTATACACGGGCACTACGAGTTACGAGATATAATAGCACTTACGCTAGCAATGGTACCATATGCATGAGTGTGTGAGACACGGAAACACTTAAGACTGTACAAAATTCAAATGAGTTTTTTCATTATTATTCTTTTTTTTATAAAAGGAATAAAACATCCCCACAAATATAAGGCCACGGCGCAATATGGTGTTTCAGTAGTACATATAGTAAAGATTACTGAATTAAATTTACCTTTTACAGATGCCATTATTCTAATGACGGGCCTTATGTACAGTGTTGAAGCTCTCGGTGCAAGTCCCTTCAACCGGTAGCCGACTGGCCTAGCACCTAACTCTGATGGCGACAGTCCGCAATTGTTCCGATTGACTGAAGCTTTCCCACAATTGGCTAAAAGACATAGTAGCAGCAAGAGTAGCATAAATTCAGCCAATCACAACATTTCCGTCGATCGCAATGTTATATTCACAAGTTTGGTGCAAGACGGCAGTGTACCGATTACAAACAAATGAAAATGCAGTGCCGAACGATATCAAGAGGTGTCAACAGTGTTCTTATATCCTAACGTGAAAATACTACCTAATCAAGAGCATGTATGAGGTCGATGTACTAACGATACATTCGTAAAAAATATCGTGATAGACTGTTCAAAGCTCAAGGTGTCTTAACCACTAATCTAACATAGACAATGCAATATCTAAAAATACACACTACACCGTACGCTAAGTAGGATATAATATAAATTTAGTTCATCATAAGCATTGTGTTTTTATTATATTCTGGCAGGATGGCATTAATTATGTGTGTAAAATCGATTTGTGTGTGGACAATTTAAGCGTCGTACAACTAAGTTTAAACTTACGTGCATACACATATTACGATAACATTTAATTTTATCTAAAAGCGACTTCTTTGGCGACTAGCTTCAGTTAGAAAGATTCCAAATCGTCCTATACCCCTTCCCCGAACTTTCGTCGAAACAACTCTATCATTTCCTAACGTAACCCGAATTTGGACTATCAATTTAGTCTATCAGATGACCACCACTATGTGGATGATATGTCACGTTTCAATGCGAAACATTTTCCTATTAAACCTTTAATTTTTAACATGTGAAAAGTGCTCCATATTGTCAGTAGGTCAAACGTAATACACAGCAATATCTACACTTCACTAACCGTCTCCCGCACGTCCGCTTCCCTAGCGCTTTATTAATAAGAAACATTACTTTGATATGTAATTCGCTACCGCCTCCTAATCACGCTGCGTCGTTTGGAATCTTTCCGCGTATAAAACCGTATCGTTAACTAAAATCACACACCTTACAATTATACGTAGTACTACCTAACACACTTTGAGAAATGAAACTTATAATGGATCGTGATATAACATTTCATAAGACCTCCTTCCGTCGCACTCGCGAACCTGTAAGCCCGACACCAACAACAGATGAGCAACCCTACGAAGACGTTACGCACTAGCTAGTAGCTACAGACTGCCACGGAACGAGAAGGAGCAAAGAAACGCATAATTACTTTATGTAGATATCGTTATACCTAAATTCAATAATTTAGTAGAATCCATATCATACAAAACACCTTAAGAACTCCAAAATCTTTGCTTTTTAAAATCACTGGGAAAATAAATACTATTTATTTGCAAACGTCTCAACTAACATAAGCGATAGTAAAATATTTTTATTTTTTTACAATAAAATGTATCATAAATTCAAACGTGAGTTAATCAAAACATTCAGCGTAGTAATCTTTGAGGATGGATGGTTTGTGCTCATATGCGCTTTGTTACTTTCACCTTAACTTACAACAATCACAATTTCGACAAGTTGCGTACAAGCGGAAGCAGCGTCTGCCCGGGACACTTCCGTTCACTTGGGCGACTCTGTTCCGCCTTACACTCTGTCCAAGAATTCATTTTTTTCACTTAAAAACTCAACTTCAGTCATTAAATGCAGTAAAATCATTGCATGCATCACATTTAAGAAAAATATCTCAAAAATCAAGTGAAACACCAACGTTCTGTGCACGATTCACTAAATTATCATATCGATTAGCGAATTAATGAAAATTCAACAATGATACAACATCGCCGCTCAATATAATTTCTTAGAAGCGATGGTAGAAAATATCGTAAATTATCAAAATACAATGAGAAACCTAATGCAATTCCTGAGCAATTGATCGCGTTTGCGGCCAGCGCGGTACACCCAGCGAAGTAACCAGTGATGCGACTGCGCCATTTATAACTAGTCCCGATCCCTGAAACGATTCCCAAAGTCTCTCGCTCATCTGTACGACTGGCAGAATCACTGGATGTACGCAAACTTATAAAGACCAGTTTGTAAACGAACGCAGAAGCGACAATGTTATTTACAAATTCGTATAATACATATCAACGTATCGTTAAGTACTATAAAATTCAACGACGCTCTACTGAGTAATTATAAGGGACCAAATCATTAACCACATACAATCTGATAAGCTAACATTGATACATTACTCTACCATGATGAATACATTAACAGGTGTATTAATTAACTGGTATGAAATTATCGTTTTCAAACAATGCTTTAAGAGTATATCGATATGGTTACTGTTAAACCTAATGAGACAATTCTAATCCCTTCGAATTCGGATTGCATACCATTTTTGCTACAACAAGCCTTGTCCAACCGCACGCATTGCTTTCTAATAATATATCTTCGATTCTAAATAACGTCTTAGAAATACCTATCGTCGAATCATAATTTTCGTTATAAAAATACACACTTTTCATGCTTACCCAATTTTCGGATCAAGTATTTGTAGTTCGCACGTATCCAACTTGTACACGCCCCGGCATTCCCTACACCTAGAAAGTATAAGTACCAACGTAATAAATCTAAATGTATTTACAATTTTTTACACACTTCCTGGGGATCTGTGGTTGCGGAAATAAATTCGCTAAATAAAAAAAAAAGTCATGATGGGGCTAAGTAAAAGCTCGAAATTTCATCAATGATCATTGCCGACCTGTCGGCTTAGCTGTCGATGGGTGAAATTATGAAAGATAATTGTTCTATGAAATATGAAGTTAGTAACGGAACGTGAAGGGGTATTTAAATCACAATTAGGCCTCTCCATCGTACTTATGAGCGATGTCAAATAATGGCAAGGCGAGAGGATGAGGAATACAAAGTAGAAGACAGAACAGCAGCAACAACAGTGAACTTTGACAAAAATATATTATAGTCAGATGTAAGAATGATACTGTCGACTCGATTGCCAATATTCGTAACACTAATAAAAGATTCTTTGATGATTCCAATAAAAATAAATAAACAAATTTAATCTGTCTTTAAAGTCTTAATTTTAATCTTAAGAAAATTGCTGAGTATAAAATTATAAACAATCTTTGTAAGCCTACCTCGTGCTTACGTTACTAATAGGTGCTAGTAAGTAGTAAAATGTTCCCTAGAGTAATTGACTTGGAAATAGTGGTTTTTTTGGTTAGCGACTCATTTTGTAACCTCAAAAGCAGTGCTGCTGAAGGGAAATGGAAAACTGGCTCCGTTAAGTCCTACATCGGTCTCAATAGCTACATCCGTAGAAAAGTAAAGCTTAGTCGGGATATTACAGTTACTTACTTTACAATACAAATAGATCTTAAACACGTAGAGTTATAGCCTACACTCATAAGAATATGTAGTTTTAGAGATTGCGTCTGTTTTAGAAACAAAATAAGAATTGTTGATTACCGCCTAAATGCACTGAGAATCTACGCCATGGAATATCGAATTGTGGCTGTTTTTGTGTTTTTGAAGCAAATGTACCTATTGTGCAATAAAAAATCTAGAGGAGCGATTGAAAAGGTGCCTCTCTAGTGTGTAACGATTAAATCTAAAGCAATACTTACAAATCTCATGCCAACATTTGTTCCCCAACACCAACTGTTTTAAGTGAAGTCTTATAAAAATGCACACACACATGAATTCAAAATGTACATAGCACACACACACGCTCCTTGGACCTATCACCACTCGCAGGTTTGTGCTAAAGAACCTCTACCCACAGTACCCCTAGCACGAGTTGTTGGTCTTCGAAAACGAACTTCGATATAGTTCCTCAATACACCTACAGACAGCGTCCCTACCGAAAATTTTAATAGATAAGAATGGAATTTTAAATAAAAGTTTTAGCTAGATCGCTCACCGCGACTTTTTGCAGCGATACTGTAGCGATGCGTCGCTGGCCCCTGTACCTTTGCTCCATTCTGTATCGCTATTGTCGCGATTCAGAATCACGTTCAAAACACGCGTGGCTGTATCGCTACAAAAAGTCGCCGCGGGCGATGTTTCTTAGGTTCATAGTACTCTGACATTGAGTCACGAAAATCATCTAAGATATCGTGATATGCGAACTCGTTCTAGGGGTACAGTTGACCCTTAAAGTATTTATAAAACTGAAGCTATTAACAAAAGAAATCTGCGCAAGAAGTGAAGTGAAAGATCTTTATAGAAAATGCTTTAAAATTTGAATATTAAGGCACAGACTGTTTTAGGCGTTCAATCGAAAGATTCATTAGCACAAACTTTTCGTCTAATAAGTCAGTCAAAACTAATTTAGAGCAATTCTAAAATAGTCGTGACCAAAATGCTACGCTACTCGGGCAAATAAAAATAAATAAAATAAAACACACAATATAACTGCAATGAACTGGTATTATTATAAAAAAGCAATTATACAACAAAAATAATTCAAAACAAAACGACGTACATTAATTTAAAGAACAATTGTTTATACAAATAATTAAAAAAATATAATAGTTATAACAACAAACATCGACAAAATATATTTAAAGAGAAAACATGTTTCAATTTTAATCAGTCATCAAGATTTAGAAATGCAATTTTAAGAATGAATTGTTTTTCATAATATAAAGAACTCATACTACTAATCATATTATGCAAAAAGGTAATCGTATGAACATAATCAAACAAACTTTACAGAAAACCTCTCACCTACCCACAGGCAAGTAACTAATTACTGTATTAATCGATAAAAACAAAATAAATGGGATTACAGGTAATAAAAAACGAACGGAGCAGTTGTCATATTTGCACATCCTTATATAGAATTTCGATACACTACACTATAGGTACTTAATATAAATATAATACGGTGAAAGTTTTCAGTTAAGTAGAAGCGTATGTTTTGACCAAAATTGTACCATTCGTTCAAATCAAACCATTGCAAATTTTGACGAATGACATTTTGGGTTGTAAATTCTAAGTAATCAGCCCCGATGGTTCAAGCGTAACATCAGATTCTGAGGGGGATGAAGCCGCTACCGTCGCACGATCTGATGAGAATCGTACGACCATTTCCGTATTGAAACTGGACTTAAACGCAACTCTCACCCAAACAATCTGAAGTGAAGCAGACATTGCGAAGGCAAAAAAAAATCAACTATTACACAGCTTACAAAAATTTACTATCACAGTAGATTAAGTGAAATACAACGTTTTATCCGATCTTACGAAAGACAATAATTTACTAGGAACAGGGCAGTCTATACATAAAATCATTGGCGATTCATCACTGAAATTTGGATACTAAGGACTGGACAATAAATTCTACTTCACCTAATCTAACGGTTGTACTGATGAATTATATTTGCGATCGAAGCCAAGTCGGTACGACGAGCAATCTGAAGCACCGTAGGTTGCAAAATACAAAAGAATATAAATCATTAAGAGAGTTCTTAAACGTCCAACGGCTAGCGCAAGTAATCAGTGACTCTACATAAACGATACTATTTATGTTAGGTCAAAAATACAGTTACAATAAATTTATAGATCATTATTAGATAAATTTCATTGAATCGTTATCGGAAATTACCTTGCACTAACAATTATAAACGGTGAAAATATCGAAGAGTATCGGTTTGATTAACTTATGATTAAATTGAATAAATCAGCAGATTATGGTACATATTTACAAACAACACTAAATATCACTTAATAAATCACAACATGGTTTTATGGCACATGTTACGCAGGTATTGCAAACGAACAAATGGCGCCGACAGCTGCGGCCGCTACTGACGTGGCTTCAATACACGTTCCGTATAAATATATAAAAAATGAGATACTTTAATTAAGAGCATAGGAATATCACCAAAATGTAACGCATAAACTAAATGATAAACTTATGCAGATCGATAATTAAGAAAGGATCTCTCCGATCCCGAATCACGGATCGTGTCAGATCTCTTTATTGTCATATAGATTCAGCAAATAAAAAATACTTAAATCATTAAAAACTAAAAAAAAAATCAAATCTAATGAAATCAAACTAAAATAATTCTTCTAACACACTCAAACACACTGTAATGTAATTAAAAAAATAATAATAATAGCGTAATATTCATAAAATACACAGAAAGTAAACGTTACACATGCACCGTATAATACTAATGCTACAAAAATAAAGTTGTTTCCATATAAAAATATCTTACCAGAATAACAAATTGTATATTTATTTTGTATACCGAGCAAGCTATAATACTCTAATAAGTAGCAAAACACAACGAGCGAAACCGCACGGTGCTCTAACGTCTTAGAATCTCAGAAAAAAAATATCAGTAATAAAGCCTAGCGAGACGATCATTTGCTAAAGTGCTCTACTAGTCACTACAGTGTCCAATTACTAGTAAAAAAAAAAACATTGAAATACTTACTTAAGATTTGTATAAAAACGAACAATATTAATTATTATTATTATAATCAACCAAAAGTTCTAATTGTTAAAATTAAACAACGTAATCGAGGAATTTATGTATCCGTGGGCTCTCAGTGACTAGGCGGTAATGACGTCAACGGTCGAGATAATCCGAGAATAAAACTACAACTTCGCTATTCGTTAGTCTAAAATGCTTTATAATACTCAAGGTTATCTTAGTCAAAAGACCGGCGTAACTCAAACTCGTGGAAACTGATTGAGGGTTAAAACATTTCCGATCACCCGCGTGATGCTGAATGTAATTCGGTTTCGCGCCCAACGATTAGTGTCGTAGCACTATCGCTGAGCCTGCCTAAGGAACGCCGCAGTCAACTTTGTCATTGATAAAACCCCTAACATCACATATCCCTAATAATTTTGTAACTACATCAAAAGGGGTAGTAACTAAAGATTGTCCATATTAGCTCAATCAATTTAACACTTACCTAATAATAATGTAACAACTTCTTACTTAGTTTCATAATCATGTTTCCATCGACACAGAATAAGTGCTAATCAAAAACAGGAAGTGCCATTGTGCCGAAGAATTTCCTTACAACTAACAACAATACCGCTCGATGCTCTCTTATTACAATAAAATCACACGCTTAACGCCTAACAATTTTTAAGTAATAATAGTTAAAATATTGGTCCAACAAATGGGCTAAATAATACAAACGCCCTTAATATTCATCCCTAATTTAACGATGTGGGATATGAAAAAATATTATTCAATAGATTAAAAAATGATAAGGGTCGAGAACCTTTCGCTTTACTGGATCGAGCCAACGGAATAATCTCTACTCTTCAAATAGGTACTCATATAACAATGTCAATACTACAACTAATCTCATTACAGTTTCGTTAAGACATTACGTTTGGATTTCGCGCCGAGACACGACAGACTTCCCCGTCCCGTCGAGTTACCGATCACATCGAGACAGCCGCAATCATCGCACCACTCGCACCAAACCTTATAGTTCCGTTTGTCATCGAGTCATCACTTCACCTAGTTCCAAATTGACACGGTTCAAATATCGTTTTAGGAAGTTATTTACGCTTTTGAGTGTCGATTTTTGGCTTATAGTTCGTCGGTCATTCCGATCTCCTGTGATCCGCTCGGGAGGCTCACATGCCTATGGGCGGGACTTGCACGTAGCGATAGATGTAGAGCCTGTAGTCTTTGCTGGCCAGCACGACGGAGCCGTCGTCCATCAGCGCCACGTCGAAGCATTGCGCGTGCTTCACCTTGCTCTCTAGCGCCGACACCAGCTGCCCGTCTTGCGTGAATATCGTCAGGTTGAAGTTGTTGTGATTGTCCGCAATGAGAATATCTCCGGCGGCGTTGATCCCTACGCCGATGGGATAGTTGGTGACGCCCTCGCCGCCGATCTGGCGTAAATAGATACCCTCGTAGTTGAACACTTTGACACAGTGCGCACGATTGTCACTAATGAAGATCTCCTGTTTATCGTTAACCACGACTCCGTTGGGGAACTCGAGGTGTTTTGAGCAGCCGAACTTCTGTAGAACGTTGCCGACTTGGTCGAAGATGATGACGCGCATAACTTTGCATTCCACGACAACGATTCGCCCTTTGTTGTCCACCGTTACTCCACGCGGATGTTGCAGAATGTTCGCGCCGAATTTCCTCACAAATTGACCGTACTGGTTGTAAATCTGTATCTGGTGCGTCGGTGATCTTTCCGTCACTATGATGTCGCCCGAAGTGCGCACGACGGCAACTCTGTTCGGATATAGGAGCTGACCGTCACGTTTTCCACATTCACCGAATTGAAATTTGAAGCGCCCTTCTTTGTCGAATATCTGTATTCTATGATTGTTTGTGTCGGCAACGATGATATCATTTTGAGCATTGACGGCAACTCCGCTGGGTTCTGTAAATTGGCCCTCCATTACACCGAATTCGCCAAATTTGCAGTGATAAATCATCTTTTGTCGTTTTATTTGAGACTTTGGAGGGAAAATGGCAGTGGAAATCAATTTGTTCGTCAAGTCGAGAATGGGATCAGAGTGTGCGGCACTAGTGAGCGAATAGGGATCTGTGGTCGCGGGTGGGAAGAGGGAATCGCATCCACCATTCGACCATTTCTCGTAAGGGTTTATTCCGTTTAAATTAATGTCTCCAATGGCTGTAGAGAATGGGCCGAGGGTACTTGGATTATTAAATCTCTTCGATATGATGTTCGAATCGAACGGAGATGTCGATTGGCTAGCCGGGCCGAGTAATCCATTAGAATAGGGGCGATCCAGTACGCCGTTGAGTCCTGTGGGGAGATGAATTCCGCCGTTCAGACTCCCAGAACTTCCATTAACGCTGCTACTGCTCGAGGACGACCCGCCGTTCAAAAGAGAGCCATTTGTTGGACGCGCAATAGGCGGTTGTTTAGTGGGTCCAACGTTCGCTTCAGAACTGGAGCGTACATATCCAAATGTGTTTCTCACACCGACTTGTATCGCTTGGTAGTTTGAGACGAATTCAAGTTCACACGCAGTTTGGACGCTCTGTTCTGGATTGGTGCTCATCAAGGATTGCAGTTTTGTGTCTAGTAATTTTCTGAACATCAGAACCTCAGCAATGTTTGCACATTTTGTCAATCTCTCCACGAAGTCGCACGTCTGGTAAATTTTATCAACCGTCTCTTGGGCCTTCTGCCCGACCACGGTCAGGGCTATTTGTTTCGTGGAGAACACACTCTCGAGCTCTTTGAGTAACTCTTGTTTGCGCTCTTCTAGCATAGAGCGGTAGAATTGGAAAGTGTCATTTATTTCGTTTTGAGCTTTGTGGTATTGTACCTGTAATTTGCCCGCGGAATGCTCGACAGTTTTAACAACATGCCTTATTTCTGTTGCTCGGGTTTTAGCTTCATTGACCGCCTGTTGCATTAGTTCCAGTTGTTTAGGACCAGCGTCTGATAGATGTTCGCAGTCGTGCAAGGCGGCAGGATGTTCGATGATTGTACATTCTTTGCATACTGGCACTGAGCATGTGCGGCAGAAGTATTTGACGATATCGCTTTTGTGTCTGGGGCAGAACGAGGTCTTGTCCCCGCTGGCGGAGAGCGCAGATGCAAGCATACCTTTATCGTCTTTTAGGTCTGTGAAGGCGAGCACGCGGTGGCCTTCGAAGCAGTGCATGAATTGGTGTGCCATGACGCAGTTGGGGCAGAGGAAGTTGGCGCAGTCGACACAGCGCGCGACGGCGTCGGATTCCTTGGACTTGCAGCCGGTGCAGCGGGCTGACGGCGAGCTGGTCTGGCGCGCTGTGGGGAGGAGGTCGGCGTCCTGCTCTACAGCAGCGGCGATGACGAGGTTGGTCAACAGTCCGGGCACACCGGCGTGCGGCAGTTGACTGTCCACGCGACAAGTGACGCAGGTGACTTTGTCGGGGTGGGTCTGCTCTCTCTCTAGGCACCCACGGCAGAATGTGTGGAAACAGTTGAGTACTTTGGGGTCGACGAATGTCTCTCGGCAGATCGCGCAGGTGGTGTCGAGTCCGTCGAACTCGCGGAGGTCACATACGGCGGAGTCGCTCGCAGGGGGCGAGGAACCGCTCAAAGTCAGGGGCGATAAGGAGCCACGCTCCAGCGAACCTATAGAGTTGGCACCGGGCAGCGACTCAAGGGACGGGGTGCGTGAGGCCATCTTCAGGAAACCGGCATCCCTGGAAAGAGGAAAAAGTTATGGTTAAACTTCGTCACATATTATCACCAAAAATTCATTTATAAACTAATCAGGGGCATGGATCTATTTAACTGTCATATCTGTTAGCAAGTAAGCGTCATTCTACTCATACTGCATATAACTGATTACAAGATTTGATTGAGTCAGCGATAACTTAGGTAATTCATCTAGTATAATTAATTAAGTAGGTAAAATCACCGATACTATAAATAACACCGGACATCATCATAACGAGGCAATGTTTTCACGCGAAACATCTCAATATGAGTCAGAAGGATATGATACCATTACGCTACACGCTCCACAACATATTACAGCATATATCTATTTATATACGGTGAGGAAATAAGTAATATTTCGACGTGGATAGTTTCCTCGCGTTAAGGAAAAATGGGTACCTAAAGATACTGAGAGCGAAGGCGGGAAATATACGGACATAAGAGCCGTATTTTAGCTTAATATCCTGTATGTCATAATATTGGAATGTATAAGGATTACATTTTTATAACGCTTTTTTCTTGGTTTTGTGTTTTTACTTTTTACCCTAACAAAAGTTTTTGGTTCTTATAATATAGAAAACAAAAATGAAAAGCAAATAATCTTAGCCCTAAGGGGCTAAATTAGGGTTTAAATCATCAAAAATTCTTTCTTAGCGGGTGTTTACGTCATAATAGCTATCTGCATACCAAATTTTAGCCCGAACCGTCCAGTAAATTGAGCTGTGCGTTGATAAATCAGTCAGTCAGTCAGTACCTTTACCTTTTACATATTTAGATAAGATAAAGTGTGTGTATTTATGTAGAAAAATACATTTTTGCCGTGTACAATGCCTTGAAGACGTTCGAATATCGCGTAAAAGATATCGTGTGACGTAACATGTTGCAAGAATCACATTTCCCTAAGGTTGGCTTCTCATGAACCATGATACATGAAGTCTGCCCGCAATGCCTCTCATGAGAGCGTGAGAAACGGATCTAACTTAGTAAAAAACCGATTTACTTGATTCAAAATGAATTCCGTGGAGGTTCAGGCATACATGGACTGGATTGGATTAGACCTGATAATTTTTAGGGTCCGGTACCCGGAGGATTCCAATATCTGAGCTTCCGCTGTCCGTCCATCTGTCTGTCAGCAGGCATCTCAAGAACCGTAATACGTAGAGTTGAAATTTGATTAAATTCCCCTTCACCTGGCAGCAATTTCGTCATTGCGATCTCACTTGATGGTAAGTGATGATATAGTCTAAGGCGGTAGCGGGTTAACTTGGAAGGGGTGTGACAGTTTTTATTACACCCATAATAACCCTTATCGGTTTTTATTTATTTTTTATTCTGATATAAGTTAGCGCTTGACTGCGATGTCACCTAATGGTAAGTGATGATGCAATCTAAATTGGAAGTGAGCTAACTTTGAAGGGGTATGGCAGTTTCTACACAGCATTCGCATCGGCATGCTAAATCGATTGGCGGCACGACTTTGCCGGTACGGTGGTAACTAGCCACGGCCGTAGCCTTCCACCAGACAAATCTGAACCTGATTGGTCTGCTGAACAAATCTCCGAATATCTCTACTGGATAGCGGGCCTTACTACTCTCAAAAATGGATGTCTCTAAGCTCGGTTCATATTATCACACGCCGTGGGAAGCCACCGTAACATGTTGCGAGGATCATATTTCTCTCTAAACGGAAGTCAGTTGTATCTCCGAGCGGTAATATTTCAAAAGACTCGAGATTATGTTCCAACATTAGAAGTACTACGAATTTTACTTGTGTGGATTTTTCTGATATTCTTTCTATTCCATTTAAATGCATTATTAGGATTGCCAACTTCTTTTTTTTTTAATCTTGATTTTTGGGAGTTTTTTCCATTTGGAAAATGCCACTCCGTAAGGCCACATTATATACTTAACAACTTATTTGCGTAAGGCCTTCTTGTACAGCCGTAACAGTGCCCTAGCCTCATCCGACAGAGGTTGGGATAGGGCACCGTTACAGCCGCCGACCTGGCGAAGAATGGGGAATCTATTGCATATCTCCCATCTCTCCGCCTCGTTCCGCACACATTCCGCCAATACATGGTGTACTGCCAACTTCTTATTACTTACTAGACGATGCCCGCGACTTCGTCGGCGTGGATTTAGGTTTTTCAAAATCCCGTGGGACCTCTGATTTTCCGGGATAACAAGTAGCCTATGTGCTAATCCTGGATATTATCTATCTCCATTCCGAATTTCAGCCAAATCCGACCAGTAGTTTTTGCGTGAAGGAGTTACATACACACACACGCACACGCAGGCGCACACGCCCACACCCACGCTCACGCCCACGAAAAATCTGATAACCGTGAATTTGCGGTTCATCACAAAAAAATTAATTTGTACTTTCAATTTTCAAAGTAAGATAACTATACCAAGTGGGTATCATATTGAAGGGGTCTTCACCTGCACATTCTAAAACAGATTTATACTTATTTTTATGCATAATAGATTTTGATTTACCGTGCAATATGTCGGAAAAATACCCGAGTACGGAACCCTCAGTGCGCGAGTATGACTCGCACTTGGCCGGTTTTTACTATTGTATATTTATCACTATCTATCGGCAGTACGCAGGTACTTACTATTTACTTTTTTTTTGTGTTGGTGTAATAATAATAAAGGAATATTTCGTTCATTCATTATCCTAGTCGAATTAAATACAGCTCACGTAACACGCAGTTGGGAGTAGGAACTGGAGTCTCACAGAATGTTATTAATGTGTTGCGTGAACCCCCGCACGGTCGGACCCCATAAAACGAGGCGCTAGGGTAGAACCCATCTCAACGTGGAATATCGATTCACCTTCCCATTGAAGAGGGTCTGTTTCTAGCGATCGTAGTAAATAAACGTAAATATCTCGAGTATTACGAGTTACTAACCTTCCGGCTTATTCTGTAAGGTAAATAGGAACGTTCTATTTTCACTAAAATCATCATCACGATTAACCCATCGCCGACCCACTACTGAGTACAGGTCTCGTCTCAGAATCAGAAAGAATTAGGCCATAGGCATGCAGATAGCTACTATGACGTGAGCATCCGTTAAGAAAGGATTTTCGAAAATTTTAATCCTTAAAGGGTTTAATAGGGATTTGAAATGTAGTGCAGTCCACGCGGAAGAAGGCGAAGTTGTTTATAAAAACTGTTTTAGAAACAGAATCTACGTGTTTCTGAAACAGTTGAAGTTGTCGAGCTTAATGGGAACTATTTATTTATTTTTAGTTTTCATGTACCAAAATTGTAGTTACAAAGTAATAATAAATTAAGTTACATTGAGAATGCTTAAAATTCAAAATTCAAAATATTTTTATTCAATTAGACAAGTTCTTTTGAATCGTCAAAAGCATCTACCACTGGTTCGGAATGCCTTTCCTACCGAGAAGAACCAGCAAGAAACTCGGCGGTTGCTCTTTTAAAGATCTTATCTCTAAACAGAGATTTCTTCCAGCTTCCCGTTCAAGGTTGTGAGTAAGGCGTATTAATATGTGGAATAGGTCTATACGTGTTAGGTACATGAATCACATCTAGAAACAAATAGAAAAACTCCCGCTATATGATTATAGTTCGATGCACTTTAGGGCACGGTTGCTAGGCAACAGGGCGCCTATTGAGGGGATGCTCGAATTAGGGTGAGGGTGTATATATTTGGTACTGTTTGGAAGGGGAGATATTATATTAGCGAGGTGAATGGCCGGCGCTCGAGGTAACTTTTATTTATTCTATCCTATTTTCCAAACATGCACCTATGATGATCCATCCAGTGATGCTGATATCATAGTTAAAACATGAATATTTTTATGAGAGAGTTGCGGGTTTGTCTCCCGGGCAGGATAGTTGGCCTAAAAAACAATATTTCAATCTAAATATATACTAGTGTAAATAAAAAATTTATAACACCCCCGACAAGTAAAGGTTACAGTAACTAGAAAAGAGCTGATAACTTTCAAACGGCTGAACCGATTTTCTCGGATTATAGCTAAGAACACTCTCGATCAAGCCACCTTTCAAACAAAAAAAAAACTAAATTAAAATCGGTTCATTAGGAGCTACGATGCCATAGACAGATACACAGATACACACGTTAAACTTATAACACCCATCTTTTTGGGTTGGGGGTTAAAAAGGCGGCTTCTTCTTGTCCCTTATCACGTTATGTAGGGTCGGCACAACATGTCTTTTTCTTCCACTCACTTCTGTAATATGTCAACGCATTTTCCACTCCTATTACACACATATCCTCTTTCACGCAATCCATCCAACTTTTCTTTGGTCTTCCTCTCCTCTTTTTCCTTCTGCATGCATATTTAACATTATATTTATATGTTTATATATTTATATTTAAATATAAATATAATGTTAAATATTTCTTCTAGTGGCATGATCTTCTTCCCTCCTTAATATGCCCATATCATGCCTACAATCTAGGATACAAAAGCACCATCTATTAGAAGATATTAGGCTGGTTTCACAGTGACGCTTACCGTCCGCGCGGGTGGTAAGCGCGGTGGTCGAATTGCCGTCAGCGCGGGCCATCCGCGCGACTATGTAACGATCCAAGAGACGCAAAGCTCGTGGCCCGCGACGCTTACCAACCGCGCTGGCGAAAGCGTCACTGTAAAACCACAGTAGTAGGTACTACTCAGTACTTACGTATGAAACTTCGTGAGTATTCAGGGAAGGTAATTCTCATGTAGGTAGGTACGTCTTATTTACATACATCGAACTGGAAACACCTAACAATATATCACGGAGGCCTATCCGTCTAACTCCGGACGGGTTGCAAGTTTGCCAGAAAGGCAATAGTCTAGGGTTGTCAGTTAATAATGTAGTGCATAGCAAATATTACATTATCAGGCTTGCGATTATTACTATAGAATGTTTTTTTTCTTTTTATAAAAGAATATTACCCATGTTAATTATCTATACTAATCTATACTAATAAATAAAATTGGAGTGTCTGTCTGTAATTTCGAAATAACTACCTCATATTAAGCTCATATGGTTATTTGAACGATACCATAACTGAATCACACGTTTTTAAAATTTTTGTCTGTCTGTCTGTCTGTTTGAAAAGGCTAATCTTTGGAACGGCTGAACCGATTTTGACGGGACTTTCACAGGCAAGTAGAGGATTGACCAGGGCGTAAAATAGGCTACTTTTTTAACCGACTTTTAAAAAGGGAGTTGTGTTTTTCTACCTATGTACACCGAAATCTCCGAGATTTCTGAACCGATTTGCGTCATTTCTTTTTTAATCGATAGAGGAACTTTGCGACATTGTTTCATAAAAAATTTGGAGTCCAACTCCTCAATCCTGATGCTGCAGGGGATTTGACCAATCCACGCGGGCGAAGCTGCGGGCATCAGCTAGTGACTAATATTTCCCTTCCCCTCCAAGTAAGCGAAAAGCTTGTCCTAGGAGTGGGTACGACAAGCTACTCTTTTAGATTTTCTTCAAAATGGAAAACGGATGTATGGATAATGGATATAGTATGGAATGCATGGCTAAAATATTTAAAGGCTAATTGATTTAAAAATAAAGGTTAAATGTGGCATGAAGGGACGCAAGATGCTTATTTATCAGTTGAAACAAGTCCTTAGATAAAAGGTATTTATATTTTAAAATAGACTAGATGATGGCGGTGACATTGCCCGAGTTTTTTGCAAAACTGTTCTTGTTATTTTGCTATAGTCTGCTATGTTGAGAATTTTTATTTTATTTTTATTCACTATAGGTAAGCGCTTGACCACAATCACACCTGATGGAAAGTGATGATGTGGTCTAAGATGGGACGCGTTTACCTAGAAGGTGCCTATTTACTCTTGTTTTACAGATACCCGGATTGTACCCGGAATCTGCTATAATAGTAATCTGGTATTTAGAGAATCTGGTATTTATTAATCATTTCTAAAAATACGCTTGAATGGGTCCGACTATAGCAGCGTGGTCAGGGCTCGGTTATTCAAATTAATTTTATTATTTTGCCTTACCAGAAAGTGGCAAACTGGCAACCCTAGCTGTTATAGGGTACGTGATAGATGCAAGCCCCGCAATGCATTACTCGAGGGCAGTGACGGCCCGATTGAGCCGTGCGTTAATGCATACGGAATGCCCAATGCGCAACGTATACCTAACACTATTACTACATTATGTACATGTATGATGGCTGAGCTCTAGCACAGTTCACGACAGCTCATAAACTAGTAACAAAACCTCGGGGCTTAACCTTTTTTTTTTTTTTCTTTAAATCTGGCTTTACTCTGATTAGCCAATGTCAAGTTTGTAGTTATTTTCAAGTTATTGAATCTATACAAGTATGGACTCCGTCTGCGCCGGTACCCGCCGACATACGCGCGGCGCCCCTTTAGAGCGCTTCCCAGTCATGTCCACCACCAAAAAACACCAACTAACACAAAACATCCACTCTTAACAAAAAAAAACCTCCAAACAAGCACAGCACGCGCGCCAGCATACGCCATCACAGACGGAGTCCCGGCTTAACCTTACAAATGTAAGCTATAAAACGACTAGGTGTATGATATGGTTAATGGCCGATTCACACCAATTGCGTATGCAGCACGTGCACGTGACACGTGCGTAGTGACGCGCGTGAACCCATAGACGTAACTGTACGCATTACTTCTCGGTGAACATTCATGCCACGCAAGTGGTATGCCATGTTTCATACAGTTCCATACATTACAACGCAATGGTGCGCGCTAGTCTACGCTTACGCAGCCTGTGTGAACGAGCTCTTAAATCTTTGATTTCACTCGTCCCTCGTGCTAAAATCCATACTAATATTATAAATGCGAAAGTGTGTCGGTCTGTCTGCTACGTTTTTACGCCCCCACCACTGAGCCGATTTTAATGAAATTTGGTGCAGACTTGGGATATATCCCGGGGAAGGACATAGACTACTTTTTATCCCGAAAAATTAAAGAGTTCCTACGGGATTTAAAAAAATCGAAATCCACGCGGGCGAAGCCGCGGGCATCCTCTAGTACCTAATATTTGACAGATGTCGATTTAGGATCAAACCGACAGCTTCCTCACTCTAGTTCACTGTCTATAATAGGCTTTGACTTTGCTCATACTTAAGACACCTTTAAAACGAGACACCGTTATATCGCTGACCTAATGGCTCGTTTCGTTTCGTGAGTTGGACAAAGCGACGCACTGATTATTACCTATATGCTTGACCTGAAGGTAGGCAATGCATCGCTGGTTGGCATAAGTTCGGTCCCGTTGCTAGTAATGAACTCGCCTGCCACTATCGTCATCTAAATCAGCCTTAACATAAAATTATCTTAACAGGGCTCTCTCCGTCAGTCGTTTCATACAATCGTAGTTCCAATTTCATTTGAAAATTAAGCAATCAAAGTCCATGAAATTTTGCAGACATACATATATTCTAGAAACTAATATCTGTGTCTGTGGTGTTTTAGATTTTTCTAAAAATATGTAGTTTTAAAGTTACAGGGGCTCAAAGATTTGTATGAAAATTTTTAAGACCGCGTAACTTTGAAACCGAATATTTTAACAGAAATCTGGAAAACCACAGACATAGATATTAGTTTTTAGAATATGTCTGCAAAATTTCATGGACTTTGGTTGCTTAATATTCAAATGAAATTGGAACTACGATTGTATGAAACGAGTGACGGAGAGAGCCCTCTTAAACGGCATGACATATACAATATCTAGTGTACCTCGCATTAATGGTCACAATCAATACAATAACACAAACTACGGTGAACAATGCCCTGGAATTATCTGTGCTATAGCTATATGCGAGGATCGACTCTATACATGATAACTATAAAGGTGATAATGGCGTGCGTTTTCTAATGGCCATTAGCTATGTTCCAAGCTTTGTCTACGTGGCAATTTATTGTGTAGTCATGTTTGGGCTACACACGAGATTTAAGGACGGACAACTAAAATTGCTTGCCTGGCTGAGGGAAATGCTCAACATTTTCAAATTGTTCAAGTGCATGTTTCTCAACCTGGGCGTTTGTTAAAGGTAAAGGGGACCGCAATCCATTCAAAAAATAAGAACTGTGTACAAACGATTACTTTATAAAACGAATGAATTTTAATGTAGTGGTACTTTATTTATTTTTAATTCAGATACAAGTTAGCCCTTAACTACAATCGCACCTGGTGGTAAGTGATGATGAATTAGTCTAAGATGGAAGCGGGTTAACCTGGAAGAGGTATGGCAGATTTCTACACGGCATCGTACCGGATCGCTAAATCGCTAGGCGGTAGGGTGGTAACGAGCCACGGCCGAAGCCTCCCACCAGACAACACACAGAATCATACAGACAGACAAGTGCGATTTACACAATACACACGCGATAATTTATACTTGTTATGCGCGATTTTGCGTTTTTTTTTATTGGAGACCCCCACTTTTTTGGATGTAACATCCGTCTGGTCGGTTTTGTTTCGTATAAAACGTAGCCTATGTCACCCGGCCCAATAACGAATCGATTGACACTTCATTCATCGAAATCGGCTCAGTAGTTTAGGCGCTACGGTGGAACACACATACACGCAAACCCACATACATAGACTGCTATAATCATAAGCCTTTTAGACTTTGTCGTGGTCGGGTAAAAAAGGCTGGGAATTGTAGCTTCAGCACAATAAACAGATCCTGTTTAAAGTACCAGGGACACACAGACGCACAGGAAAGTGCTAAAGTAAGGAAAGGAAACCCAATTTAAGTCGCTCGTTCGGATCGGCTCGTACCTCAGGCGACGACAATTGCGAAAATTGTGCCCCATTGTTGTTCGGCAAATCTGCCAAGGTGCTTTGTTGACGTGGGAATAGAGAGAATGGAAACGCGCTGTGTTAACTCGGAAGTTTTGAGAGTAATCGCGAGTAACTTTGATTACTTTATATTTTAGAGGCGTTGGTTCTACTTTACGTTATTTCGTAACTAGCTGATGCCCGCGACTTCGTTCGCGTGGATGTAGGTTTTTTAAAAATCCCGTGGGAACTCTTATATTTTCCGGGATAAAAAGTAACCTATGTGCTAATCCAGAGTATAATCTATATCCATTCTAAATTTCAGCTCAATCCGTCCAGTAGATTTTGCGTGAAGGAGTAACAAACACACACACACACACGCACACACACACGTACAAACTTTCGCCTTTATAATATTATATAGTGTGATGTACAAGAAACAATAGGCGCATCTAGCACTACTCACATTATAAATGCGAAAGTGTTTGTTTGTTGGTTTGTCCTTCAATCACGCAGCAAAAAAACGATGGATTGAATTAATTTTTTACATGGATATAGGCCACTTTTTATCCCAGAAAAGCAAAGTTTTCCCACGGGATTTCAACGAACGAGGGACGAAAATTCAGACAAAAAGGAACTAACTTAAGATAAGTTCCACGTGTGATATCTAAGTATATAATTTTACAGTGCAACTAGGAATTACTAAACTGAGTACTAAATTTCGCGTTTTGATAGGTTTTGTATAGCAGATCCGTCGAATTTATTCGTCAGTTAAAGTTAAACTAGTTAACATGAAATATTTGAACAACCGTTCGCCTAAAATGTAAACGCTACAAAAATGACAGCCATACATTTACTCTAAAAGTGCCGCGGTGTAAGTTGCTTACGTTTTATGTTCCACGAGTGAATACTGAATATAAATTGTGTATATTATTATACAGAAAGACTGACTGACCTTTACCCGACTTACAATAAAGAAGAAAACTCCAAGTTTACAAGCGAAACTTTGCGAGCGCATTCCCTCAGGAGCTCGCAAAAGCCGACACAGACCCGTGTCAACACAGCAAACTTGCCCCGATTTCCCCTTACCAAGCTCCTGGGGGAAAAACGGGCTTGGAATTTTCAGCAATTGTTAACACGTCCAGCGGAGTTATATCCGTGTACGGCGATAGTTGTTCTGCTGGGACCACATTAATTGCTATCGGGCCGAAGCAGATTACGGGACCCCCGAAAGGTTTCCGAACTGTTGTAAATCAGAAGTGGGATTAAACGAAAATGAACTTTGAATCTCGGGCTTTAGGGTGTTAAATCCCTCTGGGAGCGAATTCGGCAATTGAAAGAGCGCCGAATTTCAAGCTGCCAACGAATTGTGGTCATCCCAAAGACGTGAAGGGAGCAAGTAGCAGTATTTCAGGGTAACATATACTAATTTCTTTCCATTACTTATTTTGGAAAATAAAATTGGATCCCCGCTACGCCCGTTCGAGGGTGGAACAAATAATGATAATGAACAAATGGATTTTCTTAGTTAACTCTCGAAATGTATTTTCTGGGGCTCTTTATTGATGATCCGGGTTCCATCTAGTTTATTAAACGAATAATAAAATGGAAATAACAAGTATAGGTTTCAATATTGTAAAGGTAAGACCAGACTGAACTTTGTATAGAAAAAAGGGCAGTCCTCAACTAAAATAGTGTCATATCCAAAAGAACCATATGTTCAGGACGCTGTTAGCCGTGGGAGAAATGATAAGCATTAAACCCCGAACGTATGGGCATTTATTAAACAAATCTTTGAACTTATATGCTATTACAAAGCCACTGAGTTTTAGCGTGCACTATCGTGTAGGCGGCGCCATCTATTATGGAACGGATTAACTATTAACATTTCTATGTTCCATTTAATAGTCATATCAGTATATAGTAAATTGGACATACCGCCCGCCAAGGACTAAATAGTCCTTCAAAATACGAGTTAATTAAAATAAGACATTATTTTTCTCGAGGGAGTCCAAAACATAAAATTAAGTACAACTAGTGAATTTAACAATTAGTGATTTAACTTCACAAAAGATCAAAAACTCCTGACCTAAATTGCTGACTCCTCCATCTTTAACTCTAAACTATTTTAATGATATGTAAACAATAACAATGAGCTATAAACGATGAAATCTAAAATTTTATGGTTATTTTAATAACAGAAAGCCTATTCCAAAACAACAACAAAGTTGAGGGACTATCTAAACATACTTAACTATGGAATTAAAACTAAACATTACAAAAGCAGATTCCTTAAAACTATACAAATAATCATTGTGCGGCAATGAAGCATTATCGGAATGATACAAGCTTTGAAGTTGGACGTTGAATTGTGGGATCCTTACGACGAAAAAGTGTCCGCCAGTATAACTTTATCCATCCCGAGATGGACGTCTGCTACCCTGCCTTAAAGTCATATAGTAGGGGTTAACTTGTCTCTTTGCGTTTAAACCACACTTCAACGCCAAAGTTGTACGTTTCACTTGTAACTTTGGATCAAAATAATCCCTAACCGTCTTGTACATTGAGTACTCACGAAACTGAGATTTAATATCCTTTGCGTAAGTTGCCGTGGACGCAAATGACTCATCTAGGTTTGCTCTTACTTATAATCAGGTGTCGTTAACAATAATTCACTGATTCGCAATATTCCACCTTTGTCCAAAAGTGATAAAGGGTGAGTTATTTGCTCCTTTTTTGGCTTTGCTGAAAGTTTACTGAATAAGTCCGCTTGTTGCTTTGGGATACAGCTTGAAAGTGACTATTTTTCCTTTTTTCTCAGTTAATGCAAGCTATTGGCTGATGGTTTATCTGAACAAAATAGGATTGATTACATCCATGAAGGTAAGTCGAGTTTACTTACATTCATGATTTTAGAGACTTTGTAGAGATACTTAAAATTCCAGCGATAATAATCTTCTCAGCGTTCATCCGGTACTTTGTTACCCCAATCAAGCCCAGTCAACCACAATATCTGCATTAATTCTTGGAGCTAATGTTATAGTACACGTGGTGATCCAGCTTCATAGAATAATTGCGGCGGTTCCAGGTAAGTCCTAAATTTTTCGTAATAACATCTTCCTTTCCTTTATTTCCTTTTGACGCTTCTACTAATTCTGACTCATTAATTATCCATTTTTGCAATATAAAAGCTTTCTTTCCTAGTAAAAGATTTAATTGTTCATAAACTTTAACTACCTCAGTTTCAGATTGACAACAGTCGCTCAGGTTAATTGAGAAATCTGTTTTGGCTCTGTCTACAGCTCGAGAGAAGAGGCTTCGTGCATTATCTGCGACATTTTGCAGAACCTTGACTGCTAAGTACGGTGCACATAATCGCCCGAATATGACTCTTGGCCATCTACAGTCTTTAATTTCAGAATCGTTACTGTCTAGTGGCACTATGCCTTGATAGACTAAATGTTTCCTTGCAATTCTGATGATGCATGCAGTAAGGCATATGAGGTAAACGCACACGCGCCGAATTATGTGCTGAAGCTTTGGACGCAATGTAAGTCCGTCCATAAGACGTTTATTGAGCGACACATCATTATCACTACGATTGTCCGCACTTAGCTCGACTCTATTGGTTCGACTCTTATCTCCATATCTCCCGACTGTGTCAACGGAACTAGACTGCTCTCTAGGTCTAGTTGCATTCAATTGTTTTTCAGCTGCTTTCCTATCAGACCTACTTGAGACCTGTTCTCTCGTCCAATTAATTTTTGAATCGACCGTGGCATGCATATTCAAAATTTTGTTGTTACGGTTTGAATTCTCCTTGCCACCTACCTGACCCGACAGTACCCATCCGAGGTAAGTATCCTGCACAATTATTGATTCCTTCGGATGTTTTATTAACCCTTGTTTCAGAATACTGGAATATACATCGGCGCCTAGTAAAATGTCTATTTCATTAGGAGAATTATACTGTGGGTCAGCTAGTACCAGTTCATTTAAATCTGCCCAATATGGCATAATGAATTTTCTTTCAGGTAATAATGAGGTAACCTTGTTTAAAACGTGAGCCTTTATCTGCAATTTAAAGGTTGGATCATGAAGTGACTGAATATTGAGCATAACTACGTACTTAGAAATTACGTTATGATGACCGCCACCTAGCCCTGATACGGAACTATTTTCAGCAATCTTATCTAAGCGTAAAAGTTGAGCAGCGGCTTCCGAGATAAAAGATGCTTGAGATCCTTGGTCTAGTAGAGCTCTCATTACTTGTGGATGATTATGATTTTGGGACTCAACTTTTATTAACGCAGTAGGCAATAAGGTTTGGTAGTGCATTTGTCCCATAGCAAAATGGGAAGCAATATTATTGGCCTCATTCGTCGGACAAACTTCTTCTTCACTTTCTTGGGTTTGCTCATCATCTTCGTCAGTCTTCGTCGCCTCCGTGGCAACTGCCACTGTATACAAACTGGCGTTTCTATGGAGAAGCGTGTGGTGTCTCTTCTTGCAAATACGGCAGGTTGTTGGTACACGGCAAGTTTTTTCTGTATGATTAACACCCAGGCAGTTAACGCAAAGTCTTAGGGAATCCACAATTTCCTGGCGACGAGATACGTCTTCACTATTAAATTTACTACATGAGAATAATCTATGATTTTCAGCGCAGTAGGGACAAGTTACGTCGGAAATAGTATACATGGATTTTGTATTATTAGATGGATGAAGGGTAGTCTTAGGTTTAAGTTTAACTGGCTCTACAAATTCTAAAGCTCGAAATCGACATTGTAAAAATTCTTTTAATTCGGTAAAAGACGGTAATTCATCGCTCAAACTATTAACGTGTAATTCCCACTGTTTACGGGTTTCAGCATCCAACTTCAAGGTTACAATGTAGATTATAATAATGTCCCAAGATTCCACCTTAATACCTAAATTAGATAACTCGTGTATGCAATCGGATGTGGTATCAAGGAGGTCCTTAAGACCGTTAGAGGATTCACTAGTCATCACTCGTTGATTAAATAACCGTTTAAGGATACAATTTGACATAAACCGCTTATTGTTATATCTATTCAGCAATAAGTCCCAGCATTTTGTGTAATTTGCCTGAGTAATAGGAATATGTTTTATTAACTGTTCCGCTTCGCCTTTGAGTTGAGTTTTCAAATAATGTAAGCGTTGGACGTCATCTAAAGCAGTGTTGTTATGCACTAAAGATACAAAAAGATCTTTAAATGTCGACCACTCGGCATAATTCCCGCTAAACCAAGGGAGCGATATTTTCGGTAACCGAACAACAGAAACTTTGGGCACGTTACACGAAGAACAGTCGAGGTTTGTAGTGTATCCACTTGGTGAGCTCAACAAAGCCGTTAGTTCACTCTTATAACCTAAGTAACTTTCATAACCTACACTGAAGACATCACTTGTGAAGTAGCTTTCTTCCAAATCCTTAATTTCATAACTGGAAATTATGCTCTCATGCTTGTTCAAAAATCGTTTGACTATCTCCTCTAATCCTTCTAATCTTGCCCTGATGTACGACTCTGTGATTCGCTCCTTAGGGGATTTTTTGAAATTAATTCTTCCTCTTTCTATTTGATTTTTCAGATCTTGCATAATTCTTAAATCAGCTTCCATCTTAAATTTTTACTTAGCACTCCTTTCTTGTTGAAATTCAATTTACTATTTAAGTGGTAATGGTAACCAATGTTTCTGAATTTGTGCTAAGTCCAAATATTTTTCTAAGTGTTTGAAACTCTAAATATCAAGGCAAATTTGGACATAGGTTCCCCGTCTTGTCGTTTTTGAGCGAATTATACTAAGTCCTAGTCGTACACTTTGAAATTTCACAAGTCTCAGATCATGCATTAATTTTCTAAGTTTTTCTCGCACTGTCAATAAAGTTTAGATTTGCGTACTCACGGTTCACTCAATTCAATTACTTGCCGCTCGTTGTCTTCTGGAGAGTTGTCAGCAATCTCCACCAGGTGGCGCCACTGGATCTTGTCACTGTTGCTTTCTTGTGAATGTCAGCTGTCACTTCTATTGGTTTGACTGTTCAATTTGGCAGTTATCACTTTAATACAATGTTATATAAGTAAATAAGAATATAAGACAATTTGTTCCAATATTGGTCAAAAAACGCTCCGACTTTGAAGGACCTTGTTCAGGACGCTGTTAGCCGTGGGAGAAATGATAAGCATTAAACCCCGAACGTATGGGCATTTATTAAACAAATCTTTGAACTTATATGCTATTACAAAGCCACTGAGTTTTAGCGTGCACTATCGTGTAGGCGGCGCCATCTATTATGGAACGGATTAACTATTAACATTTCTATGTTCCATTTAATAGTCATATCAGTATATAGTAAATTGGACACCATAGATAAAAAAATATTTACGACAACAATAATATGATGCACGATAATTCGTTTGCATGAATTAAGTTCTTTTAAATCACTTGGGTATTCTTTGATAGTCTTTTTCCAGGATGATAGGTAGCCCATGTCCGTCTTCAGGATGCAAGCTTTGCTGTACGAAAGAGATAATGCCTGTGACTTCATCCACGTGGATTTAGGTTTTTAAGAACCCGTGGGGAATATGATTTTCTGGAACAAAAATTAGCCTATGTCCTTCCATGGGTTGCATGCTACTGGTATTTCTGCACCGTTTTTCTACAGAAGAGGTTTAACAGTTGGGTCGTGAAAAGTTAGCAATCAGACAGACAGACACATTCTCGCATTTATAATATTGGGATAGAAGTATTAATAGGTAGTAGAGTTTTTCTAAAGATCTCAAACAAAACTCTTGATAAGAAATATTTTACAAAAATGGCATTCCACATTTGTTCACAAAATTTCAGAGTTGCCATGCGTTATTTAAATTCCCCACAGCGAGGGGTAATGTTAAAATTCATAAGGAAGTGTCGCGGCGGTGAACGTAATATTTTACACTGGCAACACGGGCGCTTACGACTATGACGTCACGTATTACGTTAATGCACACAGCAGTTTTGGAGGCTAAGGGTTGAATCACATAGACTGCGAAGCGATACGCGAAATTACAATGTGAAGACATGAAAAATATTATAAATAGCTTATTACCGCGACTTCAAATCCCTATTTTAACCCCTAAGGGGTTGAATTTTTAAAAACCCTTTTCTAGCGAATTTCTACGTCATAATAACTATCTGCATGCCGAATTTCAGCCCGATCCGTCCAGTAGTTTAGGCTGTGCGTTGATAGATCAGTCAGTCAGTCAGCTTTTCCTTTTATATAAATAGACACATTAGATTGATCTATTCGTTACCCTACCACGTTCCGGATACAATTAACCTTGTGTTTTAATGTTCTACAAAGATTTGACGCGCTCCAAATAGGTACCTAATATTAGTTCTTTAATTTAAAAATATAAACATGCATTTACCTAAATTATTCTCGAGAAAATAAGTATTAAAATCACAACAAAAGTTTTACGGAAATATGAATCTTGTAAAATATATTTCATTTCGATAATTTAGATAATCTATGTTATTTTATTAGCAGTTAAAGATCATAACTATTATTGGTTTTGAGAAAGTACTCCTTTTTTTTAAAGCCGGTAATAATGCTATACCAGGTAATGTGCTCTGGTCCTAATGCACGCGGCAGTTTTGGCGGCTTAATGCATTTTTCGTTTGTTCCTTCCGAGTTCAGAGAGCGTGTTGCCACCTCGTATGAATATGTAATAGGGATTAAATTTTCAACGTGGATTAGACCTGGCTTCAAAACAGAGTCATAACTTTCAAAAAAGTATTCGGTTTTGGATGTGTTGTTTTTCTATCTGTTCATTACGTATGCACTCGCGCCTCGCTCATCCGATAAACTTGAACTTTATACAGTTGCTGTCGGCACTTGAGCAAAAATTTTTGACAATTGATTTGAATTGATCTCTTTGATTTTCTGGGATAAAAAGTAGCCTGTATCATCAGAGTAGTACTTAGTCAGAGTATAAGTTAACTTCATTCTAAAGAGCCAAATTCGTCCAGTAGTTTTTTCGTGAAAGAGTAACAAAATGCACACGCGCACGCACACACAAACACATATACAAAATTTCGCCTATACAATATTAGCAAAAATATAGTAGCTGATGCCCCAGACTTCGTTCGCGTAGATTTCGGTTACATAATATGAAAATTCCGTGGTAGCTCTTTGATTTTTCGGGTCAAAAAGTAGCCCATGTCCGTCTAAACTATGTAACTTATCTCTGTACCTACCCGCCAAAATCGGTTTAACAAATGGACCGTGCAAAGTTAGCAGACAGACATACACTTTCGCATTCATAATAGTGTTAATAGAATAATATGTAGGTACCTATATATCTTTCAGGGAACAAAATTAGGAACTCTGTTGAAAAGTTTTCTTTGATGGGATACAAGACAAAAAGCACCTCTAGTCTTCAAAATGAATGACAAAATATGAAAGTTGTTCAATAACAAGGATGCAAATCTCGTCTCTCGTATAAATAATGTATGAACGTGGGGTCTAACTTCGGAAATTACTGACTGAACCTAAACCATCAACTTTTTGCAGCATACTTTTGTCTTTGGAATATTTAAAACGGGGTCCAGGGTATGTAACTTTGAATCTGTTTTATGTATGGTAAGTAGGGTTGGATGATATTCTTTCAGACATAATATGTATCACAAATAGCTTTTCTTTACTGACTGACTCTATGAATCTTTTAGTGGTATGTCTCTTGGCGATTTAAAAGCACTTAGCTAAAGTTTGAATGAAAAAAAAAAGAACTTCTCTATTTTCTTCTACTAAAGACTGATCAATGCCCGGCATGCGTTGCAAAGCAACTCACGCATAATATGTCAGCAACATTGCCGCAAGTCCCTATAACAATTGCACAAAGTTTCAACTGAATCATATGAACGATGCGCGAACGCATAGGTAACGAATCAGTTGATCAGTCGAGCCACCATCAATTGTTCGAGCAGTCAACTACAGAACCGCTTAAAGTAATCGCGACTGCTCGAGAATTCTCATATATGGTAATTGTAGTAAGTACGCTAAGCAGTCGCAGCTTGAGCAGTCGATAACTGTTTCAAGCTGCCTATGTACCCATGACTGCTCTAAGGCAGAATTTCCATTTTCTACAACACATTTTGATTTTGATGTAGAAGTTAGAATATTCTGCTCTATCAAAATATTCCTACAAATTCATACTTCTTAGTTCTTATAGTCTCTGCCGCAGGATGTCATACCAAGCCAAATCAGAGGCATTTTGGAAATTATTTCTCAAATTGCCCATTCCAGGAATCTCCCATTAATTATTTACAACACACGCTCACTAAGGTCACTTAATTACACCAACATTTGTCTGACGAATAATAATTAGCAAAATATTAAGGTCAGAGTTTAAATTTCTGTGATACAAACTAGTGTAACGCAGTGCCAGGCACCGGGTAGACATTATAGTAGTAATTTTAACTGTGAAATTTTAATTAAACTATTTAAGAATACCTCCCAGCAGTTACTCAGTTAATATTAAGTTCTATTAAACTAGCTTAAGCCGGATACAGACTAGTGCAAAGTAAAACTATACACGTAGGTACAGTCAAAGGCCGTAAGTGGTTTAGCACCTTAATGATCATATTCACGTGGCACGGTTATACAAATGCGGTTATGTATATTCGATTTTAGTTCGAATTATAAAAAAGTGGTAATACCGTAAATCAGTTACGACCGCTCATTTACGACAAACCTACACGTAAATTACGCCTCCCTTTATACTCGTCATAAAAACCAATAAATAACAATTTGAAAATTTTATGCACGACTTGTAGTTTGCATCGTGCTCACAAAAACACAGTTTATGCGAGAAAGAAATCGAATCTATGGGAATTTATGACGTATGTTATATTGCACCAGTCTGTACGCGGCATTATCCCGTCAGTTTCGCTCGGGTGAAATGCAGTTTCTGAAAATCATTTCAGTTCGCTGTGCGCGCAAAGCCAGGGTGGGTAAGCTACTCAGAAATATTTGTTAGTGAAAGTCATAAATAGATTTTCATTTTCAATAAATACTGCTACCATATCATCCGACCCGCGAGATCTTAATGATAAATTCCACTCGAAAATTAACGGTTATTACTCGCAAATTTATTCGCAGGTAATCCAGAAAGTTCTGAGATACTAACGAGCTACAGAATTATGAATTAGAGCCGCACGAGTTTATGGTACTGGAAATTTTGTAATTTCCACCGCGAAAGACTAAAGTTGGGACTTCGTCTGTGATGGCGTTTGCTGGCGCGCGTGCTGTGCTTGTTTGGAGTGTTTTTTTTTTGTTAAGAGTGGCTGGTTTTTGTGTTAGTTGGTGTTTTTTGGTGGTGGAACTGACTGGGAAGCGCTCTAAAGGGGCGCCGCGCGTATGTCGGCGGGCGCCGGCGCAGACGGAGTCCATACTTGTATAAATTCAATAACTTGAAAATATCACAAACTTGACATTGGCTAATCAGAGTAAAGCCAGATTTAAAGAAAAAAAAAAGACTAAAGTTGATTTCAAACTAAGGAATATAATATAATACATAAATATCGCTCACCCTACTTTTAAATGTCACTGTTCACACTTAAATGTAATATAATATTATATTAGGGTGAGCGATATTTATATATTATATTTCCATAGTTCGAAGGCAACTTTACGGCCGTCGCACATAAACGGAATGGAGTCGAGTTTTTTGGTTACAACTCAAACTTAGCTTCATGTACCTTGACATACCGTCATGAAGTTGGTATACTGAAGAGTCTCAAAAGACGTGCTTTATGCCAATGAAAATAAAGTTTAGCTTGAGTTGTTATGAAAAATAGCTTCAGACTCTCCTCGGATGTGCGTTGCGCTTTTTGTAAAACCGCGAGAAAACTTTATCGCACTAATTGTGCTTGGACTGCTGCTAGTTATGGACGTTGAAGGAAAACAAAACAACTTGTCAAGCGTGTAGCGTAGCTGTCGATTGTCGTAGCACTAAACGGCGTAGCCTCTGTAGCAATACGTAGACACGTAGTAGCTACGCTGTATTCATGCTACGTAATTGTGTAAACATACTTGCAGCACGTGATCACCCTATGAAATGCAAAGCTTTGTTATAGGTTTTCTTGAGAGAAACGACGGACTGACGGACGGACAAACAGACAGACAGACAGACAGGAAGACAGACAGACAACAGTGATCGTATAAGGGTTCCGTTTTTCCTTTTGAGGTACGAAACCCTAAAAATAAAGAGAATTTTGATGAGATTTGTTATAATCCGCTTTGCTCTTTAATAATAAGTAGGATTTAATTATATATGTGAATATTTCAAAAATGTGACCAAAGTTTATAATATTTAATTTTTAATAATATTTTTTGTGTGTAATAAAGTAATGTTTTTATAAATAATAAATATTTGCAATCATAAAAAACACTTAAAACCGCTTTGTGACATCGGGGTCAAGTACCATAAGTATGCTTCCACCATAATTTTATTCCAACGCAATTACCTCAGCCATCTAGAATGTTCCAGACAATATCCGCTAATGAAAACCTCCGGAACTTACCTGCAAAGAGAGAAAACAAGAAAATGAAAACCCATTACAAAAAGCGACATAATATACGCGGGTATTAAAGCAGGCGGCCCACAAAGGTGCCTTAGAAAATAGGTTTTATTACAAAAAGGCTTTGTATGTTGTTCGCGCCGCTAGGATGTGTGCGTACCTATATATATGTGTCAAGTGACGTGCCGCGTATAAAGTGCTCAAATGAGAACCCCGACATTCGAAATGCGGCCAGATAGACAGCTACGCGCCGCCTATGCGTCCACCATGTTACTTATTCTCAATTCTGTACAGTAGTAATAAAATGCTTTAAACATCATTAGTTGTTATTCGAGCTTGTTCGACACCTATCCTGAACAAGAAATGGCGACCGTGACAGGACCTGCAATTTCGGACAACGAAGTTTTGGCGAAGAAATCCACTCGTATCTAAAGTGCCACGCCACGCCTCATAACGGGACTACGATCTTCGAGCCGACTTCGATCGAAGACTTGGATCTTGTGTTGTGTCCACCTATTCAGCCGACGAGGTCTACAGCAGTTTGGAAGATCGAGAACCGGCAAGGATCATCAAGCAATGGACGTGGCCTGTTAAATCGAGTGAGCCAGTTCCTTTTCTTCGTCCCTAATTTGTCCCCTTCAGTCTGTGCAGGCAATGAATTTAGACCCTAAAGGCATAAAATATTTTCTATTATGTGCATAAATCAATGTAATAGTGAATATTAAGCCTACATCTAGTCTAATTGCATATAGAATCTTTAAAATCATTAAGATTACCCATCTTTTATGGCTGTGCATAATCTATTGTATAGTGCTTTTCGTAAGTGCCTTTACCTAAATAAACATTTATTTTAGGACTTCTTTGCTTACGAAGCTAATAAGCACTGTCTTTCAAGCTTAATTGCCTTAAAATAACAATTAAGTTAATCCAAACTGTGAACTGTGGGTAATCTATACTTACCAACCTAGTGCTTTCGTAAGTGCCTTTACCTAAATAAACATTTATTTTAGGACTTCTTTGCTTACGAAGCTAATAAGCACTGTCTTTAAAACTTATTTGCCTTAAAATAACAATTAAGTTAATCCAAACTGTAGGTAATCTATAATTACCTACTTAGTGCTTTTCGTAAGTGCCTACACCTAAATAAATATTTATTTTAGGACTTCTTTGCTTACGAAGCTAATAAGCACTTCCTTTAAAACTTATTTGCCTAATGTAAATAATCTATAGGTACCTAATTACCTACCTAGTGCTTTTCGTGAGTGCCTATACCTAAATAAACATTTATTTTAGGACTTCTTTGCTTACGAAGCTAATAAGCACTGCCTTTAAAACTTATCAGTCTAACAATAACAATTAAGTTCCAACTGTGAACATCTACACCTACCTACCTTGTGCCTTTCGTAAGCGCCTTCATACCTAAATAATAATTTATTTATGGACTTCTTTGCTTACGAACCTAACAAGCACCTATCTTTAAATTTTATTTGCCTTAAAACAACAGTTTAATGTCAAACTTGTTAAAATATACCTAAGTACCTAACTACTTACTTATTTTGTTTACGCCTCATTTGCAAGGCTTAGATCCATTTCACTCATTCTTTATTTAAATTGCTATTTACATGCAAATATTAATGCAATTATAGGTAAATTAAAACCTAATCCTAAAACTCAATTCTATCTACCTACTTATTTTTATTGTTTACGAGTTACGACTACAGTGTTGCGTAATATAAATTTCAGCGATTCAGCGCTTCCTTTCGAACAACGTCTACGCGCACGGTGCATCTGCAAGCGCGCTTGCAGCGGCTGAATTTGCATCGTGCGACCTTGATCGTAGCCGCGAGCCTGCCTCTCACCGGCCAGCTCGAGTCAACACATCGAAGTATAGGAGCGTATCGTACCTACCATTTTATATTTTATTAATAACACAGTAACACTACTTAATTAAAATGTCGCTAAACGAACAGAGTCTTGATACTAACCTAAGAGAATTAACAGCAAAACGTAGCTCATTTAAAGGCCGACTCACTAAGTTTAAAAATAACTTAGACGTTTTGTCTAGTTGCAAGTCGATTTCGCCAGTCGAAGTCAGCAAATTATCAATTAAATTAAGCCGATTTGAAACATTGTTTACGGATTTCGATGAGCTACAAACGCAAATAGAGGTTCTTAATGTAGAAGACCAAGACGCGGAATTAAATATTCGCGAAACTATTGAGCAAGACTTTTGCTATTGCATCGCGACTGCCCAGCAATTAATTGATACGAATTCTACTCCAAAGAAACAAAATAATTCATCGCATTCTTGTCATGATCACGACGAATGCGACGGGTTGTTGGGTTTTAAGTTACCCACTATTAAAATTTCAAACTTTGATGGTTCTTATTACAAATGGCTGGAATTTAAGGACACCTTTGTGTCTCTAGTCCATGATAATACTAGAATAAAAGATATACACAAGTTTTATTATTTGAATTCATACCTAGAAGGAGAGGCCGCCCGCGTGATAAGTAATTTGGAAGTAAGTGATAAAAATTATAGTAAGGCATGGCAGCTTCTCTGCGAGCGTTATGATAATAAGCGCCAATTGATAAATAATCACTTAAAGGCTTTGCTCAGTGTAGATACGGTTCGCGAAACCGAGAAATCTTTTCGTTTTATTATAGACCATGTCACTAAAAACTTGCGTGCCCTTCACACATTAGGGTTGCCTACTGAAAGTTGGGACATGCTTATAATTTTTCTTATTTCCCAAAAGCTAGACCCCACCACAAGTTTGAAGTGGGAAGAAAGCAGAAGCTCATTGAAGGACATCCCTACACTAGATGATTTCTTCCAATTTCTAAAAAATAGGGCAGATGTATTTGAGACAATTAAAAGTAAACGTCGCAGTTCCATAGAACCCTCACCAAAGGGTAAAAGAGAGTTTACTAAATCCTTCTCAGCGACCAGTTCACCTTCTAAATCTAAAGTTAATTTTGTCTGTCCAGTTTGTAAAGGTAAACATCGTATTTACGAGTGCTTGACCTTCAAGAATAAATCTCCAGAAGATAGATCTGCACTCGTATCTTCTCTAAATCTTTGCCGGAATTGCCTCCGCAAGGATCACACCGTGGACCAGTGCCGCCTGTCTGGTGGTGGCTGTAAGATCTGTAACCAACGGCACAATTCACTGATCCACGTCAACGTCTCCGAAAGTGAAGAAGAACCAGCACTAGAGACTGTTACCATGTCATCCACGTCGGTGACTGAAGTTCTACTATGCACCGCATTAGTTGATTTGTTTAATCCGACCTCTAATGAAAAGGTCACAGTGCGTGCTCTTCTTGACAGCGGAAGCCAGTCCTCATTCCTGACCACAGCTGTCAAACAAAGTCTTGGCTTACCTTCTCAAAAAATCGATACCAAGATCATTGGTATCGGTGACACCAAACTAAATGTTTTATCAGAACGATGTTTAGTACACATTAAATCAAAACATTCCTCTTTCAATACGACGATATCTTGTTTAGTTTTGCCTAAGCTTACAGGTCAATTGCCTAAGATTGCCTTCGATATTACAAGATTGAATATTTCCAATTTTCAGCTGGCGGATCCAACATTTAACATTCCCTCTGATATTGATGTTATTCTGGGCGCAGAGCTGTTCTGGTGTATCATTGGCACTGAACAGCGTTCTCTTGGTAAGCACTACCCTATCTTGCGTAGCTCTAAGTTAGGATGGTTGATAGCTGGTCCTATAGGCCCTAGTAAAAGGGCACATAAATCTGAGCCTTCTCAAGAAACTTCTTGCAACTTAGTTAGTTGCGACTCAGATTTATCTAACGAAATTACCAAATTTTGGGAACTTGAGAAAGTGCCCACTAAGACCATCTATAAAGAAGAGGAGCATCTTTGCGAACAGCATTTTCTCCAAAACACTTACCGCTGTGATGATGGCCATTTTTGCGTAAAAATCCCGCTTCGTTGTGACAAGGATTGTTTAGGGAATTCTTATGCATTGGCAGGAAGAAGTATTTTTAACCTTGAAGGGCGCTTCAATAAACAGCCTTTACTCAAGCAATCATATGTAGAAATCATGAGGGAGTATGCAGACCTTAAGCATTTATCTGTATACGACAAACCCCTATCAGAATCTTCATTTTATCTGCCTCATCATCCAGTTCTTCTAAAACTAACCAATAAATCGACTACAACTGAAATTTCTGAACTTAATTCCCATGCCCCTACATCACAGAACCCAGCTTATTTAGTTACACGTGGTGTGCAGCCCTCTTGCGTGAATCGATGTGGGTTATGGTGGCATGGACCAACTTACCTTTTAGAGCCAGAAGCGTCTTGGCCCTCACAAGAACATAGAATTAAAAACCTACCTGAAATCAAAGCACTCGCAGTGGAGGCCCAGGAAACTTTCTTTGATTTAACTAGAATTTCAAGATTGCCTATTTTACAACGCATTTATGCCTGGGTGCTTCGATGTATCAATAACGTAAGAAAGTCCAAAAATAAGTTGACTGGTCTATTGCAAGCTTCCGAACTTGATAATTCCATGTGTGCTCCAGTGAAGATTTCACAAGGTCAGTCTTTTGCAAACGAATTGACACTTTTGTCTAGCAATAAACAGTTTAAAGCAAGTTCACTTCTATCTTCATTGGACACCGTTATTGATGCAAGGGGTATACTCCGCGTAGGTGGCCGTCTTTCTATGTCCGATTTTAATTACGACAAAAAATGTCCAATTTTATTATATGCTGACAGTCATCTAACTAAGATTTTATTTTATAACGAGCGTGATCGTCTAAAATCTGGGGAGTTTCAAGACTCTGTACAAAACTTTGTATCCAAACAGAATATTGAGTTTGAGTTCTCCCTCGTATACGCTCTTAACTTCAGTGGTTTGTGGGAGGCCGGCACAAAGGCAACCAAATTTCATCCAAAAGGAGTAATGGGCACAACCAACTTAATTTTCGAGGAATTATCTTCATTGTTTGCACAGGTTGAGTCAATCCTCAACAGCCGGCCCCTCTGTCCTCTCAGTCCTTCCCCCAATGATCTCCAGTGTCTCACACCCGGGCACTTTCTGATTGGCAGGCCACTTACGTCCTTGCCGAGTCCACCTCTACTGGATATCAACACCAACCGACTCGACCGATTTCAACGGCTGAAGCAGGCGCACCAGCACTTTTGGAAACGATGGGCTAACGTTTATGTGGCCGAACTACAACAGCGCACGAAGTGGTGTACAAGGTGTGCCACATTGAAGGTACACGATCTAGTTTTGCTGAAGGAGCCAAGCGCGCCTCCGCTCTGCTGACGCCTTGGCAGAGTGACACAACTGCATCCCGGCGCTGATGGCGTGCCCCGCGTTGCAGACATCTCCACCGCTCAGGGCACTGCGACGGGCCCTTAATCGGATCTGCCTGTTGCCGACGTCTTGCTCTTGAAACCATCTTTCAAGGGCCGGGAGGATGTTCGCGCCGCTAGGATGTGTGCGTACCTATATATATGTGTCAAGTGACGTGCCGCGTATAAAGTGCTCAAATGAGAACCCCGACATTCGAAATGCGGCCAGATAGACAGCTACGCGCCGCCTATGCGTCCACCATGTTACTTATTCTCAATTCTGTACAGTAGTAATAAAATGCTTTAAACATCATTAGTTGTTATTCGAGCTTGTTCGACACCTATCCTGAACAAGAAATCATTTCTTGTTCAGGATAGGTGTCGAACAAGCTCGAATAACAACTAATGATGTTTAAAGCATTTTATTACTACTGTACAGAATTGAGAATAAGTAACATGGTGGACGCATAGGCGGCGCGTAGCTGTCTATCTGGCCGCATTTCGAATGTCGGGGTTCTCATTTGAGCACTTTATACGCGGCACGTCACTTGACACATATATATAGGTACGCACACATCCTAGCGGCGCGAACATATGTTTCATAGTAGACTTAGGTAGTTTATGGCCGAAGGACAAACATGAACTCTCACATACTGTAAATCTATTTTCTTCACACGCTGAAAAAAATCACAGAATCACAAACAAACAAATGGACGTTTGCTTGAGAGAAGGGAGCGCCGGGGGAACTCATACTCAACTAACCCCCGACCCAAAAAGAGGGGTGTTAGAAGTTTGACGTGGGTATCTGTGTATCTGTCTGTGGAATCGTAGCTCCTAAACTAATGAACCGATTTATATTTAGTTTTTTTGTTTGAAAGGTGGCTTGATCGAGAGTGTTCTTAGCTATAATCCAAGAAAATCGGTTCAGCCGTTTGAAAGTTATCAGCTCTTTTCTAGTTACTGTAACCTTCACTTGTAGAAAGTGTTATAAAATTTTAATTTACACTTGTTCAGCGAGTGGTCTTGCACAACAACTCTACAACCTAAAAAGGCTTTATATATTTTACAACCTTTTTTAAATAGCCTCCTACTGAAAGACTTGAGTTATTAAAAAGCTAGAGAGAAATAAAATTTTTATTATTCCAATTCATTTGAATCAGTTTGGCGGTCTCTCTTTTTATGTTTGAATACGCAAGCTTTTTTGCAAGGTTTTATAACATTTGTTATAATATTTTAAATACTTCTTTTCACACGGTGCATATTAAAAGCTTATGGTACAACAGCAGACCATGTAACCAACTTTTTATACAGGGTGGTCAAAAAGTCGTAGATCAAAGGCAATAGGGAGATAGAGGAGGTCATTTCCAGCAAAAAAAAATTCTACAGCATGGCCATATTTAAATTGCCCTAAGAGTTATGAATATTTTTGGGTTTTTTAACAAAATACCAGATTCTCTTACAATTAGACTAATTAAAAAAAAATGAGATAAAAAAACAATAAAATAAACGATGCTGTGTCATTACTAGATAATGTATCAGCACTACAAACCTTCTATTGAGGCTCTGGCTACCAAATTACAAGAGCAATTAATTTTTTTCCAAAACTTTTAAACCGTTGCCAAAAATTAAATGTCACTTTAAAAGCGCACTGTGACAAAAAAATGTACTACGGAAAAGTGACCCTGTATCAGAAAAATTTGCTGATTTAATGCCAATTCAAATGAGGTATAATACATTACTCTTTGTTTCGTAATTCTGGTATTATAATCGTTTTTTCATGTCAAGGTGCAAATTTCAGTAGATTAGTTTAATTCAAAATAATTTTGAAGATTATCATGCTGCTAGTTAAACTGCTAGTTTTTTGTACGTTGGAATGCTAGAAACATCACTGTGCTTGCCACACTTAAAATTTGTGAAAAGAACAGAAACTCTTCACTACCACCACGTGCCAGAACTACCCAGAACGCCCGTCTTGCAAGTAGTTCATCTTTTCTAGGAAACAAAAGGATAAAGAAACTATGCCTCTCGTTCACACTAATCATCCTTTCTATTTGCATTGTTGGAATAAGGAAGGATGTGAAAGAGAGGCATAGTTTTTTATCCTTTTTTTTCCTAGAAAAGAGGGCGTTCTGGGTAGTTCTGGCACGTGGTGGTAGTGAAGAGTTTCTGTTCTTTTCACAAATTTTAAGTGTGGCAAGCACAGTGATGTTTCTAGCATTCCAACGTACAAAAAACTAGCAGTTTAACTAGCAGCATGATAATCTTCAAAATTATTTTGAATTAAACTAATCTACTGAAATTTGCACCTTGACATGAAAAAACGATTATAATACCAGAATTACGAAACAAAGAGTAATGTATTATACCTCATTTGAATTGGCATTAAATCAGCAAATTTTTCTGATACAGGGTCACTTTTCCGTAGTACATTTTTTTTTCACAGTGCGCTTTTAAAGTGACATTTAATTTTTGGTAACGGTTTAAAAGTTTTGGAAAAAAATTAATTGCTCTTGTAATTTGGTAGCCAGAGCCTCAATAGAAGGTTTGTAGTGCTGATACATTATCTAGTAATGACACAGCATCGTTTGTTTTATTGTTTTTTATCTCATCTTTTTTTAATTAGTCTAATTGTAAGAGAATCTGGTATTTTGTTAAAAAACCCAAAAATATTCATAACTCTTATGGCAATTTAAATATGGCCATGCTGTAGAAATTTATTTTGCTAGAAATGACCTCCTCTATCTCTCTATTTCGTTTGATCCACGACTTTTTGACCACCCTGTATAAAACGAAGGTTCTCAATTCGTAGTAGCTCTAAAGAAAGTACTTTGATTATTCAGACTTTACCTACGAGTTAAACAAAACTTGGAACGAGACAGATCTCTGTCAAAAGCATAAAATCTGTCCAACCTAAGTAAAGTCTGGGCACAGTGGCAATATTAATAAATCTCAGCGCTATTAGTCGAAAGGAACTTTTCTAGTTCTAGGTATCTTTATTATAAATTCTGCCTACAAAATTTTAGAGAGTTTACCTTGTTTTGCACTTAGTACTTAAATTAATTCGACTTAAAAGTTTGGATGTAAAACAAAGATAACAATTTAAATTAATTAAGATTTATATTTTCTATAATCTTTTGACCTAGAAAGCTGTGTACAGAGATTCCCTTTATAATGTAGACAAGGAATAAGGCTGTTTTTTTGAGAGTCCCACATGGGCGAAGCCGCGGGCGGTCACAAGTGAATAAAAAATATATTTTAAACTTGAACATGGTAGATACATCAAAACTCTTCAAAAATCTCTGTAAGTTTTTAGGGTTCCGTACCTCAAAAGGAAAAACGGAACCCTTATAAGATCACTTTGTAGTCTGTCTGACTGCCTGTTTGTCTGTCTGCCCGTCGTGTCTGTCAAGAAAACCTATAGGATACTTCCCGTTGGCCTAGAGACAGTTCCCACGCTAACCCAGTGCGTGATAGCACGCGGACTATGCGGGTGTGCGGGGCGTCCCCACCCCAATTGCCATCTCGACCTGTCGTGGACTATAGTCTTGTCCTTCCCATTTAATTTTATTTCGAAACTCCTAACAAAACTTCTTACTAATTAATCAAACGCTAATTAAGGTGACTTTTAAGAAACTCACTCTGAGACTTTCCATAAGAAATTACTTAGTCCATCAAACATTTTCATCATATTAAATTAATTATTCTTATTAATTTCTTACTGCGTAGGCCTTGAAGTGTGGGTGTATCCAATTATTTAGTTATATATGATTTCATAATTTTGATAGAGACAATTAATAAACAGATTCTATTAGATTTTATCATAAAATTTTAAGTCACTTTTTAGACTAAGGGACAAGTGTAAGTTAAAAATCTATAACACCCCCGACAAGTGAAGGTTACAATAACTAGAAAAGAGCTGATAACTTTCAAAAAGCTGGACCGATTTTCTTCGATTATAGCAAAGAACACTCTCGAACAAGCCACCTTTCAAACGAAAAAAAAAAAAAATTAAATCGGTTCATTAGTTTAGGAGCTACGATGCCACAGACAGATACACAGCTACACACGTCAAACTTATAACACCTCTCTTTTTGGGTCGGCGGTTAAAAATACGAGCAAGTACCATGTTGAATTTTCGTAGCGCGTGTAAAATTGATAACGAACCATCATTTTTACATCGGCCTCCTTCCTTGACAGCTTAATTAGTTGTGAAAATGATTAGGGAACAAAAAAAAACGCAACAGAAAGAACTCATTAGAGGTTAGGGGGAAAGGTAAATTAATAGAGAGAGACGGGCGAATAAGCCAGAGAGAGAGGGACGTATCGTTTTAAAGTCTGTACACACTTTTTTTTTAATTTTAGGCATAAACAATTTTATCCCTCACTAAATGTAAAGCTTCTGTTGGGATTAGGTCCTCGTCATCAACCGACAGAAGTCCACAGCTGGACGTAGTTATTTTGTACCACGACAAGTCTTTTTAACCCCCGACCCAAAAAGAGGGGTGTTATAAGTTTAACATGCGTATCTGTGTGTCTGTGTATCTGTCTGTGGCATCGTAGCTCCTAAACTAATGAACCGATTTTAATCTAGTTTTTTTTTGTTAGAAAGGTGGCTTGTTCGACAGTGTTTTAGCTATAATCCAAGAAAATCAGTTCAGTCGTTTGACAGTTATCAGCTCTTTTCTAGTTACAGTAACCTTCACTTGTCGGGGGTGTAATAAATTTTTAATTCACACTTGTGCATTGAGATGATCTGCACTTCACTAACAATATCGTCTGTATGTACAATTTTATTACTATGCATCTGCATTGAAATATAACAAAATATGCACAGATGCAAAACCCATTACGCTAACGGCCAGTAACGTAACATAACGGTAACACATTTGCCATCCAAAACAAATTGGGACGATGTGTCGTTAAAAAAAAAAAACGAAACAAATCATTCAAGACCGTATCGAAAAAATCGTTAGTCATTCGATTAAATTTTAAAAAAATGAAAAAGAAATATGGCGGACGGTGCCGCCAGCTGCTTCCTAACAGCTGATCGAGCGGATATTGGCTGTAGTGACGGGTACACCCTTAAAGCTTTTAAGTTTTAACGATTACGTAGAAGCCATGCTACTTAAAGTTATTGACGTCCTGGTGCAGCAGTAGTGTGCGCTGTGTTCTTATTCTCATGTGCCGGGTTTTTAGGGTTCCGTACCTCAAAAGGAAAAACGGAACCCTTATAGGATCACTTTGTTGTCTGTCTGTTCGTCCGTCCGTCCGTCGTATCTGTCAAGAAAACCTATAGGGTGTATCCCGTTAGGTCTTATAGCACAAGTAAAGGAATAAATCCGAAAACCGTGAATTTGTGGTAACATCATTAAAAAAAATGTGTTTAAATTTTCAAAGTAAGATAACTATACCAAGTGGGGTATCATATGAACGGGCTTTACCTGTACATCCTAAACCAGATTTTTGTTTATTTTTATGCACAATCGTTTTTGATTTATCGTGCAAAATGTCGGAAAAAATATCCGAGTACGGAACACTCGGTGCGCGAGTATGACTTGCACTTGACCTGTTTTTTAAATATTTAACAGACTAGCGTTTGGCTGCAATTTGACCTGCTAAGCAAGTGATGATGCAGCCTAAGATGGAGCGTGCTTGCCTAGAAGATGCCTATTCACGTTTGACTTGAAGGTAGAAAGTATGGGCATTTATAATCTGGAACTATGGGCCTCATAAGAAAGCTCAGCCAAAACCTGACATTGGCTAATCTATGTAAAGCCAGACGAGAAAAAAAAAAGCTCAGTCACTCAACGGGCGATGGAGAGAGCTATGCTGTAGTTTCTTTACGTGATTAGTCAGAAATGACGAAATCCATAGAAGAACCTGAGTAACCGACATAGTTCGAACCCGGACCTTCCCCAAATAGGGGGCTATCTTCTAACCACTAGGGTATCATCGCTTTTTTCCATTCCATTAAACAATAGAAGCTAAATAAGTAAATAACTGCAAAATGACGCATACTAATTACGGAACTTGGCGACATATTTTGAAAACTTTTCCAATATTTCAACAACCTATGTAATTTAAGTTTCTGATTATTTGTAACACGCGATCCTGCAGCACGCACACATTTTAATTAATGTAAAATTAAATATTTTAAAAACATTATCGTTTGACTAATATAAACATGATTCAAGGTAGAACATTGAAAAAAAAAACAAAGAATTCTTGTATTGTGACGTCAATATTATACCTATAACTGTTAAGTAAAACTTGATACTTTAAACTACTGAAAAATCTGACCCTTTTTAACAAAAAATGCTGAATTTAAAATGACTTTCCCATGAAAGAAAAAGAAATGAACTTGTGTTCTGACTAAAACAAAATATGATTATAAAAAATAGTTGTTAATTTATTTTATTCACAACGACAAGATAACAACATTTACATTCTAGTAAGATAAGAGGCAAATTATGAAAAATACCAAGATTCAAATTGTAAATTTGAAACATAATCTCTTACATCAACTAATTAACACGTTCAAATAACGAATACAAATTAGTACTATTTGCTATCCAATTATTTAGACACATTAGTATTCGGCAGAGTTATGATAACAACGTACCTAATATACCTATTGCGTTTATCTTTTCATAGGAATTTTATTATTATACAATACGGAATAAGAGTCAATATGGCGTGTATCAATTAAAGTTGGGATTTACTTAAAATTACGTAAAATTTTATCCTGATAGCCGCTGTCGGTAGTTAAGAAGTTTCAATATTAAATATACAATGAATAATGTTAATGAATTTGATTTTAATTTAGATTCATGCCGAGACAAAGGAAATTAATGGATTGTTTGTACCAAAGTTTTGTTAGACTTTTATTGACGTACTTCTTTGACGTTTCGACGTTAAAATTTTACCGTTCAATTAGCCAAAAGTTAGAACAAGTGTAAATTAAAAATTCATAACACCCCCGACAAGTGAAGGTTACAGTAACTAGAAAAGAGCTGATAACTTTCAAACGGCTGAACCGATTTTCTTGGTTGATAGCTAAGAACACTCTCGATCAAGCCACCTTTCAAACAAAAAAAAAACTAAATTAAAATCGGTTCATTAGTTTAGGCGCTACGGTGCCACAGACAGATACACAGATATACACATACACACGTCAAACTTATAACACCCCTCTTTTTGGGTCGGGGGTTAAAAAGGTAAGGAAATTCTTTAATAAAATTCCACCGCTTTACGCACATAACTAAAAGAAAACATATCAAAATTAAGTAAAACTTGACCCATGTAAAAAATAATCTATAAATATGTAAGAGGAAAAGGTGACTGACTGACCTATCAACGCACGGCTCAAACTACTGGACGGATCAGGCTGAAATTTTGCATGCACCTATTATGACGTAGACATCCGCTAAGAAATGATTTTGAAAATTCACCCCCTAAGGGGGTAAAATAGGGGTTGAAAATTTGTGTACTCCATGAAGTCGCGGGCGTAAAAGCTAATATTATAATATAATATGTATTATAGAAGCAGGCGTTATTTTGCGGAAGTCCATGATATCCAAGGAACCAAAAGCTTAATTTGCTATAATCCGCCAAACCAACGAAATCTGTACGGTACGCAGCACCACACAAATTCCAACACCACTCGACGCGCGTTTCGCCGACACCGGAGCATTCTCCGGAGATGTAGACCTTACACTACTGAGCTTTTGGTTCCTTGTAATAAAATATGATCGGTCAAATGGGCCGAACACCCTAAACTAAAACATTTCGAGTTAGTTTGCATTAAAAGAACAAAGGTTTCTCTGAGTTTTGTACAAACGAAGCAAATCTGGTCATTAATATATTTTCCGACATAATATTGTTTTAGGATGGGCACTGACGGAAAATCCGATGATCGACACTAATATATTTTCTAAGAATGAATATTCTTTAAAAATAATGTTTCTTGAAAGAATATTTTAGGTACTTTTAGTTTTTTTAACCCCCGACCCAAAAAGAGGGGTGTTATAAGTTTGCCGTGTGTATTTGTCTGTGGCATCGTAGCTCCTAAACGAATAGACCGTATTAATTTAGTTTTTTTGGTTGAAAGGTGGCTTGATCGAGTGTTCTTAGCTATAATCGAAGAAAATCGGTTCAGCTGTTTGAAAGTTATCAGCTCTTTTCTAGTTTTGTTATAGAGGTTTTTGTGTCGGGGTTTTTTTAAATTTTAAGTTATTTTGAATACTAGCATATGCTCACTTGCTACTCAAATTTGAAACCCTTATTTTACCGCAAGAATCTGCTTAGTTATGTATTATGTAACTAAGGTTAAGTTTGGGAGGAACGATAGTTGTTATGTGCAGCCATTTTACCGTGTTTATTCCATTTTTAAATTTCGCAATAAAACACTACAATGTTGCCACCTTACAGATAAATGGCTCGTAATATCTGTGGGTAATATTACCCAGCCTGATGGTACGGCGACATGAAAACATTATGCCAATTAAAACTTTACACTCCATTCGTTGTAAAATGAGCTTTATTATCTGAGACATAAACGTCACATTAACTGCACAGTAATTGCATACCGTGTACATTACTAAATTATTTAGTCGTACGAGACTTAGGGCCTTATCCACACAAAGCGCGTTCGTATCGGCATGTGACGGTTGCTGCACGGTTTAGTGGCATGTCACACTCTACAAAAGCCTACGTCCAGGAGTGGAAATGTGCATCGGAAGAGCCGCAGTCGTCACGCGTTATGTGTGACCAGGTCTTTAAACACAGGCGACTCTGAGTCGCTACAAACGAAGGCAATGGCATGTAGTAGGCGAGTCCTACATATCGCGATAGTGGGGAAACGGCCTTAAACACAAAGGATTATGTAAAGCTGACGTTTTAATATGAAATGATTACTTGAACTATAAAAACTAAGTTTTAAATTTTCTTTCACTCATTGAATATTTATTTAAATTAAAATTATTTATTTGCTGACTGTAGGATTGTATTTTAAACGTTTCTTTTAAAGAATTAAGACTTTTTTTGATATTCACATACAAGTTAGCCCTTGACTCTTGACTGCAATCTCACCTGGTGGTAAGTGATGATGCAGTCTATGAATGAAGCGCGATAACCTGAAAGGGGTATGGCAGTTTTAATGAAACCAATACCCCTTTGGTTTCTACGCGACATCGTGCCGGAACGCTAAATCGCTTGGCGATACGTCTTTGTCGGTAGGGTGGTAACTAGCCACGGCCGAAGCCTCCCACCAGACCAGACCACAGATTAAGAAATTATAAAATTCCAAACTCTGACACACTCGGATACTGTGTCAAATGGTATTCGTGTTAGAACTATTTTGACAGATGACTAACTATTACTATCATTAACATTTATTAACCCCCGACCCAAAAAGAGGTGTGTTTTATGTTGATGTGTGTATCTGTCTGTGGCATCGTAGCTTCTCAACTAATGAACCGATTTTAATTTAATGTTTTTTTGTTTGAAAGGTGGCTTGATCGAGAGTGTTCTTAGCTATAAACCAAGAAAATCGGTTCAGTCGTTTGAAAGTTATCAGCTCTTTTCCAGTTACCTTCACTTGTCGGGGGTGTTATAAGTTTTTAATTTACACTTGTGTAGTTTCGAGTATGCTCATGTGACTCTCACTGCTGTTATCAGGGCCAAAATGGTGATAATCAAGTTGCTTCAAAAACAGGTCGGCAACAGCAAGTCCAGTGTAGATGTTTAGTACAGGTCATTGACGTATTATGTTGAATCTACCCTGTCATTAGGTACAACAAAGGTACAAATTGCTCGCGTGTTGCACCCGCATTGCAGTGAGTGCAATGTACAGCAGTGGGCATCGTTATATGTACTATTATTTTACTTCTGTTTTAACCTCGTTTCGATATTAATAAGCTCATTTTGTTTTTAAAAGTTTAAAAAGTATAGTAATCACTATTCATTACTACCCATTTATTATAAACTGGATGATGCCCGCGATTTCGTCCGCGTGGATTTTTTTTAAATCCCGTGGGAATTCTGCTATTCCGGGATAAAAAGTTGCCTACATCAATTTCCGGGACGCAATCTACCTCTGCAACAATTTTCATATAAATCGGTTAAACAGATGGGCCTTTACGAATCCCGTGGGAACTCTGTGCTTTTCCGAGATAAAAAGTAGCCTATGTCTTACCCCGGGATGTAAAATAACTCTGTACCTTTCATCAAAATCTGTCAAACTTTTAGGCCGTGAAAAGCTAGCAGACAGACAGACAGACACACTTTCGCATTTATAATATTAGTATGGATATGGACAATGATAAAGCATACTTGCAAAACGATTTAATCGAAAGGGCATAAGTCACATATTGCGTGAACGCATCATTCAATATGTCTCGAGATAACCACGTAATGTGTTAAGTAAATCGATTCTACACTCGCAAACAATACAATCAAAGGAATCATTATCCGAGAATCGATCAAATCAAATCGTTTGTTCGGCAAATAGAACTCGCCATTGTGCTCGATTCTTGAGAAATCGATGTCAAAATGCCTTTAGGCGTTCGACGTACTCTTATTTTAGGTGTATTTATAGATAAATACTATATTGGATGGTGATAAATGAGATTCTTAATAAGGCAGAAGTTTGTAGTAGGCAGGGATTTCAGAATTTAGATACTAATGATTCAAGACTCATTTCGTGGTCGATATCAATAGAAGGTAAATTAACGGACATGTACCTACCATGATTAATATGATGAATAAATACAAATAAAAATACTTTTTATTCAAATAAACTATTACAAGTACAGATTTAGATTTCTGGACACGGATTTCCTCTCGTTCATTAATCTGAAATGGGTCATTTTGTAATGAGAAGGGTTTTTTTAGGCCATGGTCTAATACGCTGGCCCAGTACGGATTGGCAGACTTGACACACCATTAACATTTTAGAGAACTCTTAGGCATGCAGGTTTCCTCACGATTTTTTCCTTCACCGTTGAAACAAATGATGTTTTAAATGAAAGAAAATACCTACCTGCCAAACATGATTCTAGGTCAACGGGAAGTACCCTATAGGTTTCTTGACAGACAGACGGACAGACAGACAGACAGACAGACAACAAAGTGATCTTGTAAGGGTTCCGTTTTTCCTTTTGAGGTACGAAACCCTAAAAAGGTAGCAAAAAAAGTTATCGCACTTCCGTCTCCCATTAATAAGTGACAAAATAGACCATGTGTGGAATGTGGATGCACCTTTGCCCCGAGGGTGACGGGAATTAATGCTCTCCACATCTGCACAGAATCCAACTCCGAGCTGCCAACACGGGTAATAACGTTTGATATATTATTGGACAGCTTTATATTCGGTGTAGTAGCTAGATTTTTAGGCTGTGGTTCATGAGCTCCCAGATTCGACTCCTAGGTCAGGCCAGAGAAAGCTATTAGGGTTTTCTGCCAAGAAATTACCATAGTAGAAGTTGGTATTAAATCCCCCATGATTTCACTATCTCGCAAGATTATCTCAATTTTTCCCTCAAAAGGAAAAAAGGAAACCTTATAGGGTCACTTCGTTGTCTGTCTGTCTGTCGTGTCCGTCTAGAAAACCTATGGAGTACTTCCCGTTGACCAAGAATCATAATCATAATCGCGATTATTTTGCGAGGTCGCTATTCCAGCACCTTCATCCACCACCTAGGCGGGCGATCGGTTTTTCGAACTATGTGCCCTGCTCATTGCCACTTTAGCTTAGCAACCCGCTGAACTATGTCGGTTACCCTGGTTTTCCTACAATTCTATTTAATCAACTCCAAGCACAACTCTCTCCATCGCCCGCGGTCATATTACGTGAAAAGAATTGTATCAGAATGATATTTAATAAAAAATAATTAAATGCCACTTACTTCAAACAAAACGTCGAATAACTTAACCTTCCTACTTAGCAGTGGTAACATAGTTAAGAAAAGATTTATTTAATACATTTGTCTGCCCCATAAACCGTCAGTTGACCGAAATAAATTTTTAAAAACTGGTTCAACAGTGCGTGACAAAAAGCATTTCGCTGCGCGATAAAAATGATATAAGTGGACCACGTGATTCGGGAATTACGACTCTTTATGCCTGGAGTACCTATATTGTCTTAATATATTTTATTTTAAAAAGGAAGAAAGATTTTCCTTTTTTTTTTTTAATTTATGGACTAGCGCTTAGTTGCAATCAGATCTGCTGGCAAGTGATGATGCAGTCTAAGATGGAGCGCGCTTGCCTAGAAGATGCCTACCTAAGTATTCACTCTTGACTTGAAGGAAGGAAGGTAGGAAGGTATAAATAAAATTATTTATGTAGTACACAAGTGGTGCAATTAAACTAAAAAATTCAAAGCAACATAAATAATATTATTCAAAACAAAAAGTTTTTCATGCCTATTTATTAACAAAAAGGAGTAGTATACATAATATCTATATAGTCTATTCATTTTAAGTGCGGAAACCAGCCCAGAGAGAAGAGTCTATTCATTTTCAAATTAGATTTTTTAAATCATGTACCATCTAATGCTAACAATATTTATTCAACCGGGAATCGAAAGAAAAGAAACACGTTTAAATGCCTTTCCTTAATAGAAAACGAGTGAGATCCTAATAATGGAAAAAGACAATTAAAAATATACATATTCCAAGCGTACCGATATGAAAATTAAATCGTAAAAGGGGAATAGTATAATAACTTAATTGGATTTATATTATCTACGTAATTATGCCGTATATGCACTCGGCAGTTTTAAGCTTAGGCTACACTGACTAAGAAAACTTAGAACCTTACTGTACATAAAAAGCCCTGACACACTCTCATCAACGCTCAGTCCAAACCTTTGGACCTAGAAAGCGTTGCACTTCATCTTTCGCACTTATAATTAATCGTTTGCTACGATGATTTAACTAGGAGTTATGATCAAGACCAATAGCTGTGATATTTCACAGGTGGTTTTTCACGGAAAGTGAATTTCCGCACTTACAATTCTTTGCTACGTTAATTTAACTAGACTTTTTCCCCCTTTTCGCACATAAAGTGATTGAGTGTTCTCGTTCGCACACTCTTTAACGCCAAATAAAGTTGGTACTAGTAGTAGTAGGTATTAGTAGGCAAGGCTAACTAAGTTAATAAATAAAAATAATAGAAAATAAAGTAATAATTGATTATTCTTCGTGATTTTTCACAAGCTAATTTAAGTAAGGTAGATCAAATTATGAATGGGTTTTCCCGTGATTTTTCACATGCTATCAGTGAAATCGTCCATCTCTACTTCACTGTTTAAAATACGAATGTATGAAGTTTGCCTATCTGCCTATTTTAATAAAGACCAATGCGTATGGTCGACAAGTAAACTATTTAGAAAGCATAGAGCAATTTAGTCGGGATAGGCATTATTACTCGACGAAATTTGCTAATGTGCACTAGGCCTTAAAGTTACCTAACGTTTTAACCTAACGCCACTTGAAGCAATCACTTGCAGATGCGTTCACCCCCGGATGGAATATTGCTCCGGGGCATATTATTTCGCACTAAACCCGGGCACACTTTACGCAAACATAGCCCTTAATTAGCAAAGTTTACGGCTTATTATACTTTGTAATGAAAAATACTGTTACGTGGACTGTACTTGAGGTAAAGTTTAGTATTAATATTATGCATTTGAAGACTTAATAGCTTCAGACAGGGAGCGGTCAGCGGACTGAAATCCGAAAGGCCGTATGTTCAACCCCCACACATTTCCCGTAAGTCGTACGTATGTCGTACGTATTACTAGTAAGTATAAGCTTTATAGGAGAGTAAAAAAGAATATTAGTAGAAATATGTACTTAATAAATAATATTCTTATAAAGTTACTAGCTGATGCCCGCGACTTCGTTCGCGTGGATGTGGGTTTTTTTTAAATTCCCGTGGGAACTCTTTGATTTTCACTCATACACACACACACACACACACACACACACACACACACACACACACACACACACACACACACACACACAAACACACACACACAAACACACACACACAAACACACACACACACACACACACACACACACACACACACACACACACACACACACGCATACAAACTTTCTCCTTTATAATTTTAGTGTGATTAATGGTTTTAGATTATTTTAGCGTACCTACTTATAATAAGTATAGGTCGTTTACATTATAAAAAATTGATCCATATTTCATTTAATTTTGGTGTTTGTATTTTCAATCACTCGGTTGGATAATAAAGTTACCTAATATCGATTTTGTTTTATCGATTAAACTAGCAATGTTATCGATATAGGTCTAGTGGTTATTGCGAGATAACACGGAACGTGTTTGGATCGACCATTAATCGGCTGACTATGTATGTCTCAATGAAATACAGGTTTTTTACGAGTTTTTTTTTAAGATCAAATAAATCAATCATTATGGGTGACAGAAGGGCTGGCTCATTTTTTGCACAACGGATCAGCCTGGCTGTCCAACACGGAAATGCAGCCAGTATTCTTGGCACCATTCCACGCGGGCATGATTTGTATAGTAATTAGATAAGGCTAGCTTTAAGTTTTATTGTAATATCATTATGTCAGTTAATTTATTTAACTGAGAATAGCTAGTGATCCCTTCTATTTCCGGTTACAAAGCAAAATATTATTATTAACTAGATGATGCCCGCGACTTTGCCCGCGTGGATCTAAGCAATGTAGGTAATATCAAAACAACAATATAAATCCCGTAAGAACTTTTTGATTTTTAGGGATAAAAAGTATGTAGCCTATGTTACACTCCAGGCCTTTAACTATACCCATAAAAATCACGTAAATCCATTGATCCCTTGCGACGTGATTGAAGGACAAACGAACACACATGCATTTATAATCTGGGTAGTGATCGGTTGAGGTTCGTTTCGGTGAGATTACCCGAGGCTATCGATTTATCGGAATTTCTACCAAAACCGTTTTCACTGAAAAGCGATTCTCTACAAACAGATAGAGTTCTTAGACATTCTACGGAATTTTTACGATATTGAAACAAAAATATATTTTCTTATTAATTAACCGATTGTGGATAGGACCTTTCGAAACCCAGGGGTCTCGACAAGTCATTTTTAGACCCATATTATCTAGTCCTGCTGATCGGATTCTTGTGGTATCATATTGACCCAAGCCGAAATAGTTAAGAGCAATTTAATTAATCAGTGTTTATAATCCGATTTCGATCCCGTTTGGGCGAATCATAATAGCCCAGTAGGCTTATTACAAGCTTGTTCATCTCCAAAACTATCGATTTGGAGTGTCAAACACCATAACGTCAAAGTCTACTCTAAACTAACTCTAGTAAGACTCTAGTATAAAAAAAATAACTAGGGCCCCAACTGAAAACTACGTAAAATAATAAATGATTTATTCGGTAGACTTCATTGTCTCACGTGAAACATCATATTCCTCATTTCTGAGGGTCATGACTCATGATCTCTTTTTGTTAGTCACAATCTGTATTCTGTAATATAACTCTTTATGTATAAAAAATACATCTGTGCATAACAATAATAATCTGACGATAATTACGTATGTACAAAATTGTTTGTCAAAAAAGACTATGCAACTTTAGACGAATAGCTGATAATGTTGCTAACTATGTATCATATTTTATCGGCCTTTAGGTCTGTTTTAGGCTGATGTTATGCTAGTTCTATCGAGGTCAAATCGAAAGGTCTTGTCGAGTCGTATCAATTCGTACTAAGGCTATAGATCCAGGCCCGTCGTAATCCCTTAACGTTTTATTGGCTTTCGGCCCTGAAACTTCTGAATTCCTTGCGACAATCCGATTTGGGTTAGCCCTCTGATTGCGAAAGCCTCCATAGTCCATTGTCTTTTATTGGACCTTGGCTACAACTTTTCTTGCCAATTTCGTATTAGCTGGCTTCGTAAAAATCTACAAATAAATAATCGTTATATATTATGAACTATATGTATCTGTGTACATCAAAAGCAAAATTTGTATTTTACAGGCAATTTTTTCGTGCGCTAATGACAGACCAAGATCACCACAACTTAACTTTTTTTGCCGTTGACCTAGAACCATGAGGCAGGTAGGTAGGTCCTATAGCACAAATAAAGAAAAAAACCCAAAAACCGTGAATTTGTGGTGACATAATAAAGAAAAATTAAAATGTGTTCATGAACATAAGTTAGTATTTTAAATTTTCAAAGTAAGATAACTATACCAACAGATTTTTATTTATATTTATGCTTAATAGTATATGACTCGCACTGAGCCGGTTTTTTTTTTAATTTATAGCCAGTGTCACGCGGGATGATGCTAGGATTCTAACGATACCCCACACATCCAAATCTGTTCAGGCATTTATTTAGGCGTTATGGTGGAATAAAGAAACTCACATACACCTAGCTACGTTAACTCTGAGAACATAAGACAGTAGGTACACTGTTTTAAGCAGTCGTAGTCGGGTAAAAAGTAAATGCATTGCTTTCAACAAGTGTTTTTGCAATTGGAACTACGATTGTATGAAGCGAGTGACGGAGAGAGCCCTGTTAAAATGCCGTTTTTGGAACAGCTGACACAAGCATTTTATATGGAGCATAAATTCCGTCCGGCCTTTTAAAGTGAACAGTGATGGTGGTCGTAAACAAAAACTACATTAACTGATTGAATTGAATAGACGTACAGCTTATGTTGAAGCAAAACAGAAAAAGATCTTTATGATGTGACGATCTCATGCATTGCTGAATGCTGAAGTGTTCCTACTTCCTAAGTTCTATTCATTTTTTTTTTCTCTCTCGTCTGGCTTTACAAAGATTGGCCAATGTCAAGTTTGTAGTTATTTGTAACAAGTTAGTTAAACTATACAAATATGGACCCCGTCTGTGCCGGCGCTCGCCGACATACGCACGGCACCTCCTTAGAGCTCTTTCCAGTCAGTTTTAACAAAAAAAAAACACTCCAAAATGGCAAGAGCACGCCCGCCGGCTAACACCAACACAGTCGAAGTCCGTTCTATTCATTGTTCCTACCCACAGTACCCACTTGTAGATACGCAGTAGATCGACACAAACATCCCGGTCAGCCGGATGGGTTTCGGCCGCGGCTAGTTTCATGCCATGCGAATCTTTTACCTAACCATCTGGGTGTGATGTTGTGTAAACAAGTGTAAATTAAAAATTTATAACACCCCCGACAAGTGAAGGTTACAGTAACTAGAAAAGAGCTGATTACTTTCAAACGGCTGAACCGATTTTCTTGGATTATAGCTAAGAACACTCTCGACCTTTCAAACAAAACAAAACTAAATTAAAATCAGTTCATTAGTTTAGGTGCTACGATGCCACAGACAGATACACAGATACACACGTCAAACTTATAACACCCCTCTTTATGTGTCGGGGGTTAAAAAATAAATAGGTATGATTAAAATTGACGTATGATCTAAACTGAGCACAAGTCACATTTCAAACACAAACAAATAATGCAGGCATGCATTGCAGCCTCACGATGATTTTCTTCACCGTTAAAGCAAGTGATATTTAATTGTTTAAATGCTACAGGTTACTCCAAAAAGTGTGACCGGGTTCAAACCCTGCTCCCCGTAATAGGAGTTCGAAGTCCTTTAACCACTAGACCTTAGGGTATCAACGCATTTGCTAATCAAATCCATATTCAAAAAATATCCAGTGTTATTTTCATTAGTCTGTTCTTTCGACAAATACAGGTTTTTAAAAAAAGAAAATTACATTTAAAAGTATGTAAATGTACCAGTTTTACACATTTTTATGCAGCACAGCCACTCGGCCATTCACGCTTTAACCGTCCAGGCCAATTCAATTTAATCAGTTAATTTACTTTTTGGTTTACGACCGTTCATACGGTTCCCTTTCATAAGGCCGGCCGGAACGAATTTAAACACCACGTATAAAACTAGTTCCATCAAACTATAAATGCTGAAAGGGTGGTAAAGCTACTTTATATGCCCCAAAATATGATTCATTTATAGTGGACTAAGAGCCAGCGAGGGCCAGACCTTCATTATTTTATAAAAGCTAAAAGTTTCTCTGCGTATTGTCCCCAACACAGAGAAGAACGATCAGCGACTACGAAGTTTGGATCATGGTGGAAAAACTTAAACTTTATGGTGTATGGCAGGGGGTTGTCACGATTCCTGTAAGTATCTGGCAATGCATGACGTGGTTTTTAATACTATTCAGAAGAAAATATAAAAATCTATACTTTGACGTATGATTTTTCACACCATTTTTACCTGTCATCTCCTAAGGCCACCATGATCCAAACTTCACAGTCGCTGATCGTTTTTCCCTGTGTTGGGGACAATACGCAGAGAAACTTTTAGCAAAATGCTTTTAGCCCTTATAAAATAACGAAGGTCTGGCCCTCGCTGGTTCTCTCTCTAAAGTTTTAAATCACTGAATAAAAAAAAGAGAACCTCTTCCTTTTTTGAAGTCGTTTATTAAAAGTATTCACATGCAATATTTATAAAATAAAATATTCCAATAAGGGACATTTCACAAAGAAGATAACATTATCATGTCATACCACTGGTTTGCGTTTAATAAATCGTCCGACCCGATAACCGATAAGAGGACAATTCCGAAAGCAATCCGACACAATAGAGGGAAGGGAGCACTCAAAGAAATTCGCTTTTACAGAAAATCAATTGGCAATAGTCGAAAATTCGTGCTCAATCCATCATTTTATATCATCCATCAACACTGAGCGTTCAACAAGTAAAAACAAAACTGTTATTGTAACCCTGGCTCACTTACCACCATTCTCATTCTGCGCTTTCTTTGTTAGCGAGCGTGATTGTATAGGAGTAAAAAGCCCAGTACACATTAGCCCTAAGGGACCACTTAACGTTCATTTGCCGCGGGCGGCCAACGCTGGCCCGCTTGCCGACTTTTATGAATTTTCATGAATATATCTAAGGACGCAATTCAGAAATACCGTTTATTGAGAATCGAACAACCGACATGCTTTTCCTGAGACATCCTGTCCTGAAAAAATAATAATTGTTTTGTTTTGTTAACCCCCGACCCAAAGAGAGGGGGTTATAAGTTTGACGTGTGTATCTGTCTGTGGCATCGTCGCTCCTAAACTAACGAACCGATTTTAATTTAGTTTTTTTTTTGTTTGAAAGGTGGCTTGATCGAGAGTGTTCTTAGCTATAATCCAAGAAAATCGGTTCAGCCGTTTGAAAGTTATCACTTCTTTTCTAGTCTAGTCTAGGTGTTATAAATTTTTAATTTACACTTTTAACTAATAATAATTAGAAGAAATTAAAAAGTAGGTATTAGTTAGTAAAATAACAAAAACGATTTCATGCGAAATTTTATTTTTCTATTAAACGACCAATTTTGAATCGAACAAAAATACTAATCAAACAATGAGTTGACAAAATATTTGGAAAAACGGTAAACCGTCAAAATCTATTGACAGCTATGGAGACGTTGATGCCCAATCAATCATCCAGGATCATCAATCAACGCGCTCAACAAGTAAAAACAAAACTTTTATCGCAGCCCTGACAAGGTAGCTAACACTCTTTCAGTGATTGTGTGTATTCGCTCTGCGTTGGTGTGGTGCCTAATCGTTTGCATGATATAAGGAAGCCTACATACGGAGCTTTTATTTAGGTATCATTTTATAGTAAATTTGGTACTATCTTTTTGTCCTATACTTCACACTAATATTATAAAGGTGTTTGTCTGTATGTGTGTGTGTGTGTGTTTGTTACTCCTTCACGCAAAAACTACTAGACGGATTTTGCTGAGATTTGGAATGGAGATAGATAATATCCTGGATTAGCACATAGGCTACTTTTTATCCCGGAAAAACAACGAGTTCCCTCGGGATTACGAAAAACCTAAATCCACGCGGGCGAAGTCGCGGGCATCGGTTAGTATAAAATAAAAAAGCTCTTTAATTCCAAACTTAGGTAAGTAGTCAAAACAAAGCTTAAAATTAATGATACACTAGGTAAGTATTTAACTTATATACTGTGTTGTATTTTCTCCTCGGGATTTCGGGATTCGATCACGGGCACGCACTTCGATGCTTTAAGATAAAGGAAATCAGAAACCTGCATGCCTGAGAGTTTGTCATACTGGTCACAAAGTTGTGTGAAATCTGCCAATCCGCACTAGGCCAGCGTGTTATAACTATGGCCTAAACCCTTTTCGTTTCTGAGAAGAGAGCCGTTTTCAGTAATGTGCCGGCCACAAGTTATGATAATGACATAAAAAATAACGTCTTAATATGGTTTTTTGGTGATTGGTTCGTCGCAAACATTTCACTAAGCTTTTTATGCATATTGGTAGGAATGACTGCTAAATGTTAATGTAAGCTCTTTTACAACGCGATTTTCAATTTTAAAAGAGTCCTTTTAATGAACTACAATTACAGATTTACTGAATCATTTCCACCCGAAGTTTAAACGCATCATCATCGACACGCGTCCCGAACGACCCTCCAGTCTGTAGCCGGTTTAAGTTTAAACTCATTCATGTGTGCGTGCCAGAAATTAGGGTTGCCACATCTTATTTTAGCTACAGCTTTCGGAGCGGCACACAAGCCTGAAAATTCAGTGTGTAAAAATATTTACATCATGGAGATCAACATGTAGCTTGAATCACATGTCAAGTCTCTTTCACCTGTTCGGAAAGCAGATTCTATTAAGAACACTTCAGCTAAATTGCTGTTTTTTAAAATGCCAATTTGAAATAGGCTATATTTTTAAATTTTATCAGAAACAGGCTGATCAAGGATCATTTTTAGCGAAAAGTCACCTCAAAATAAAAAAGGTTATAAAAGCTTTTTCTTTGACATGTAGGCTTGCACTTAACGATAATCATGCTTATAATAAAAAGCAAAGATGAGGACTATGTCGAAGCACGCTTGCCTAGGAGATGCCTATTCCATCTTGTCTTAAAACTTTAGGTTATACGCGGGTTTCCACACCTTGGCGGTACGGTTGTGGTACGAAAAAGAGCAAGCAAAGCCGAGGCAGTTGCTACGTGCTGGTCAAGTATAAAGTACATTTCGATGAAAGTACAACAGTTTATTATCAAGTGGCTACGGGTGGCAACCCTATTTATACACGGCAGATGTAGTGAGGTTGCAGCTGTCATTCCCCGGGCGATATATTGTATTTTACTGTATATAATAATACATAATACGGCACGCGCCTTGCTTTCTCTAAATTATGCGTTATTATTACGCTTTTTAGTATCCGATGCAGTTGCCATGTCGATCATGTCGGGTTGGGGAGAGGGGTGCGCGAAAAGTATAATCTTTCTGATTAATTCCGCTTGGGTTGTGTTGATTTAGCGATAAAGCTTTAGCCCATTGAAATAAATAATTATTAGTACCTTTAGAAGAGTTATTTCTATGGTATCACACAGTGTGTGTGTGTATGTTTGTTACTCCTTCACGCAAAAAACTGGACGGATTTGGCTAAAATTTGGAATGGAGATAGATAATATCCTGGATTAGCACATAGGCTACTTTTTATCCCGGAAATTCAAAGAGTTCCCACGGAATTTCGAAAAACCTAAATCCATGCGGGCGAAGTCGCGAGCATCAGCTAGTTTCAAATAAAAGTCGTGTTCCATGAAGTGGTGAAAATTGGAATGACAGTGGACATCAACTGGTAAGCAGAAACGAGTTGCGGCCTGGAATTTTTTTGTTTGGAACGACGCGGACGACCCATACTGTGCGCAATACATAGATGGCTGATTTTCAAAAATATAGGTAGAAACCGACGCATGTGTGCAGCCGAAGGTCGATTCCTGACAGAACTCAAAATACCCTTAAGAAATTCAGTTCAGTTTTTTTTTTTAACTTGCGATGGCGCGAGCGACGCGGCCGACCGGTCGGTCTAAATAAAATAGGTAAATAGCGCGTTGCCTCTTCCACTGCGCGCTCGCGCATACACAGTTCTATCGGATTAGGAACTTCGGATTTGGCCAACATCGGCCCAGTTTGGCTTTGGCTAGCCATAGGGTTGGGCGGAAGGTGGTTGTTTGGCCGAAGCAGATTGTTCGGTTGGTCATAGTTAAATACTAGATATACCTAAGTGCCATTTGGAAATAATCAAATAACCTTGTTCGTTTCTAATGTCAAAGGAAAAGTTCGATAAACTCCAAAAATCTCTATTAATATTTGTTTTCGATCAACCCCGTATAGCTAATTCCGAAAGAAATCGCTATTTACTAATCAAAACACATTTTCATTTCATGTCGGTCGCGTATTACCGAAAGAGCCATTACGTGTGATTGGATCACGAAGGACAAATCACAAATGTCTATATCACGGACCTTTCATACAACGGCTATATTTTTTACAATACCTTTTAGTGAGCCGTACGAAGAAGGGAAGGCATTGGCACTTAGGAAATCAAACTCAAGTATACAAGAAGACAAGTCACGTCTCACTGACAGACTGACAGATTCATCAACGTCTAGCCCCAAGCTAGACCTAGAAAACTGAAAAGCACAAACGTTTTCTATAATAAATAGACAACAAATAAGGGCTACCGCATAAATACAACTAGCTGATGCCCGCGACTTCGTTCGCGTGGATATACGTTTATAAAATCCCGTAGGAACTCTTTAATTTTCCGGGATAAAAAGTAGCCTATGTGTATAATCTCTATTCCAAATTTGAGCCAAAACCCTGCAAAAGTTTATGAGTGAAAGAGTAACAAACATGCACACATACCTGCACACAAACTTTTGCCTTTATAATATGAAGTGTGATTAAAGATACCTACCTAGTTTTAGTAACAAGCCAAAACAAAGGCATGCAAGAATTATGGACTGCTTTGTCCAATACAATAGACGTGTTAAATGGGAAAATTATTATTACTTCACAAACATAAATAGACAGTGGACACAACGGTCTAAAAACCCTCAATTTACACGAGGAAAAGTGCTTTATGTACTCGAATATCACATGTGGGGGCGGTCTCATCCGCACCCTAACACTATCGAGTTACAATCGATACCGCCAAATGGACGCTAGGGCTAGTGTCAACATTCTACAGGCCGGCAATTTGACAAATTGATTCCGTCAAATCTATGTTCCAAATCGGTACCTTTATGCGTCTTAAAAGCGTACCATTAAGGGGCATAAGGCCCAGTCTCCCATTACAGTCAACCAATCAGATTTTTAGAAGATGACGTGATAACTTTTTTGCGTCATCTATTATGAATCTGATTGGTCGACTTAACATAACATCTCTCTTCTCCTCTCCGCTTAGGTGGAGTCCGGCCCTTACCACAGTTCACGAATCACGACACTTATGAAACTTGTAACTAAACGTCGAGGCTTTACTCACACTGGCAGGCGTAAAATGTTACCTACATTTGACGCAAGGTAGGCTATGAAACGTCTAGATTTCTTTGATTTTACGTCCCCATAGCCTTATATTGGACAGATCGTCGATTCAGAATCAAACCGTGAGTTTCCTCTCTCTAGTTTACTCTGACGCAAATGTCAACATTCAGACGTACAGACTGGCAATTTGACAAATTGATTCTGTCAAATCTACGTTCCAAATCGGAACCTTTATGTGTCTTAAAACGCACATTAATACTAAATTACTATCCAGGCCAAAAAAATTTCCAGGCCAAGGAATTTGCAGCCAAGAAATATTGGAAGAACGAAGCGAAGCTGAGTATCTCCAAGTGATTTTAAAAGGACGAGTCACCAGTCGAGTTGTACTACTTTTGACACTTACAAACATGCTTCAAAAATGACGGCCCGTTCCAGAGCTGAGGTAACCTACCTAACATGCATACACTAGTTTCAATGCTCACGATTTACACTACTGGACGCTAGTACATATAATTACTGCAATGATTGAAAGAAAAGGATGAGTAACATTAGCTATCAGCAGTCACCCGTCCAAAGAAAAACAAAAGACTCCGATTTACGCAGTCTATTAATAAACGTCATCTTAATTTATAAAAGCCAAGTTAAATGGCGCGCAATAAATCGTGTAATTCCCGCGCGCCGCCATTTTGAACCCCGAGCTGTCATTCCGGGCGGCGTTTTTGACGTTTTATTGTACGTTCCGTTGCGCGTAACGTGCGATTTGCGAGATAAGCCGGCCCTTTTGTTAAGGATTGTTCCGTTCCACGCTTTGAAATACATTTTTGCTTAGTCAGCCATCAAGAAAAAGTCGTAACTCCGGCGGGATCGTTCCGCTTTTGAGGAATGAGTTACTTGATTTAATAAAGTAATCGTTTGTTTCAGAAATAATTTGAAGAGCAAGCAAAGCAAATGAAGGAAAGCAATTTGAATTATTTATAAGAAATGTAAGATATCTTTTTATTAATGACTACCATATCTAATCTATTTTCTTACTTTTTGGGGTTTCGTGCCTCAAAAGGAAAAAAGGAACCTTCATAGAACATTTTGATGTCTGTCTGATCCAAAAACCATTAACTTAGCAAATTATATTGCATTTACATAACAATGGCACCCAAAACAGTTAGAATCTAACAAATAAAGGATTACTATTAGTCATACCCTGGTAATCTACGCTTTTGTCCTTCCTCTCTTTCACACTTCAGTGAAAACGCATAAGAGTGATAGGGCGACAACAATGTGTGATAGAGAGGTGGAATAGGGTGAGTTACCCTAACCCTGTCACGTGCCAGACAGGACAAAGGTTTCGACTAAATAGGAATAGCTAGGGGATGCATTCGGTTATGTAGGTAAATAAAAGATTAAGCGCTGTTTTATTAAAGGGGGGTGTAACGGACGTTTGTAGAGGGCGCCACATGTTGATATGCCTGTTATTGTTCAGTGCATTTATGTAGCATTACAAGCAGATGGCTTTGTCTGTATTATAAAATTTGCATTTCATATTATTTACTTCAGTATTTCATTTGGAAACTTTTAACAAATATATGCTATCATATTATACCTAATCCCCTTTAAATAGGTATTTATTGATGGAGCGAGGAAGTCGCCCGTCTATCCGTCCTTACTCCTTCCAACCATCCGTACGTCTTTCAGAACCTTCTATTAATTTTTTTTTAAATTTACATGATCCTTCTTCAAGTTCACAAATAATTAATATAAAATTTATGGGCCCAAGGCTAACACTAACTTCATTCATAAAACTATTATAAAAGAGAGCGCCTGCCCGATTTTTTCCTAGTAAATATTAACATCGAATAGCTATTGAGATGTTTTTTTTTAAATGTTAAGCCAAGTTTATCATGATGACTTATATTCCCCTTTCACCTCCAACTAAGCGTAAAGCTTGTGCTAGGAGTATGTACTACAATGGTGCAACGGGTGGGGTTTGATCCGGCGACTTCCTGAATTTCAGTCCACTCTTTTAACCGTTGAGCTATCGAGGCTCTAAATTTTCATTCAATTTTTTTACATAACGATAGTATAAACACTTTATGTTATGCGACAGCATAACATAAAGTGTGCGATTAATAGCTCGTTCACACAGGCTGCGAAAGCGTAGACGTAGCGCGTACCTAATGTATGTAAGCGTAGACGTAGCGTTGTACCTAATGTGTGGAACTGTATGAAACGTGGCACACCGCTTACGTAAAGCGTGGACGTATGCGTAACCCGGTGTGTTAGGGGTTTACGCTCTACTACTACGTCTACGTCACTACGCACGTGTCACGTGTACGCAATTGGTGTGAATCGGCCTTTATTCCTCATTCGTATCATTAATTTCATTATTCAAAAATGTAAACAATATTATAACACATTTCACACTTCAATCATATAAATTTGAATTAATAATAAATCAGTATAATGCATTTGATTAATTAATATCAATAATAACATAACATACAAATAATTCTAGATTAGTTTGTTGAGGTAGTACTCCAGTTATTCCAATAATGTACTGCATAAATAATTCAGAAGTGGAATGATTAATTAATTTCTAAACCTGTATAATAGACGAGCTATTTTGATCAAATGTTTCACAATACATTAATCGTCTAACAAAACAACAGTAATACCGTAATATCAAAACAGATTAGCTCTGTTAATCAGAACCGTGTAATAGTTGTAGTTATAGTTAACAGGGCTCTCTCCGTCACTTACTCCATACAATTGTAGTTCCAATTTCATTTGAATATTAAGCAACCAAAGTCCATAAAATTTTGCAGACATATTCTAGAAACTAATATCAGTGTCTGTAGTGTTTTAGATTATTCTAAAAATATGTAGTTTTAAAATTACAGGGGCTCAAAGATTTGCATGTGAATTTTTAAGACCGCGTAACTTTGAAACCGAATATTTTAACAGAAATCTGGAAAACCACAGACATATATATTAGTTTCTAGAATATGTCTGCAAAACTTCATGGACTTTGGTTACTTAATATTCAAATGAAATTGGAACTACGTTTGTATGAAGCGAGTGACGGAGAGACCCCTCTAAAGTCAGGATTTAGGTGGCTATTATATGTAGTAGGTATATTTAACCCCCGATGTAAAAATGCATAACTATAAATATAATGTATAACTTCTGAGAAAGTAGTGGCTATGTTTGCACTACTCTACTGTCCTTTCAAAAGTACGATTTATTTATTGTTGCACAAACAAACCCTTTACCCTTACCTATTTACACTTATAATACTTATTGATTTAACCTTTAGATTAATGACTAAAACCTCCCCTTTCTCAAAATTTATGCACTATATATAACTATTGTGATCACTTGGTCTGTATCTATGTGTCTATCGTGGTAAAAGGATGGATCGATTTTAAGGCAGTATTTTTAAAGTGTGCACAATCGACTGTTTATTATACTACAAGTAAATCTTTTTCCTTTTCTAAAAAAACATCGCTAATGAAGTAAGCCCAGTGACATTGCAATAATTACGGTGGCCTACACCTAATCGAACCTGACCTGATACCAATTAAAAATTCTCTCATTTTATGTGCCTATTTTTCCTTGTTGCTTGTTTTCATTGCACTTTTTAATTAGCGGAAATCCATTGAATTTTGAATTGGTTGGTGGTATAGGTTAGCCATACTAAGCTTCAAACCAAATAATTTTGTTTGAAGTAACGGAAGTTTTCCAAAAATACTAGAAACCGGATATGGGTTTGGTAAAAACTGCCATACCTCTTCCAAGTTAACCCGCTTCCATCTTAGACTGCATCATCACTTACCAGCAGGTGAGATTGCAGTGAAGGGCTAATTTGTATCTGAATGTTAAAAAGCCCGTGCGAAGCCGGTGCGGGTCGCTAGTTGTTAATATGAGAAATAAACAGATGTTACACAACAAACATTTCATTACATTTACATGTGCGTAATCGTGAACAACATCGGGTTCCAACTCCCTTGGGGGTACACAATCTCGCCATGCATCAGATCATACGAAAATAGCATCTATTGCAATGCAGCAAGGTCCCACGGTTGGGGGTGAGTCCCGAAATCGTGATTTGATTACATAATTCCTTCTTGAATATGGATCTGGCGACAGAATTGCGTTTGCAAGGGGAATTTGTATTAACTAACTAATACGGAAATGCATCAGAATTCAGAAGTAACTTTGGTTGAAGCGATAGTGACAAATAAAGGGAAAATATACTGAAAGATGTAAAAGGAAAAGGGGAGGAAAGAAAAGGGATTCATTTTTATGAACATTTATTGACGATCGAGAGTATAATAATTATCTAAATATCTAAAAGGATAAGCTGACTGACTGACTGACTGACTGACTGACTGACTGACTGACTGACTAACTGACCTATCAACGCACAGCTCAAACTTCTGGACGGATCGAGCTGAAATTTGGCATGCAGATAGCTATTATGACGTAGACATCCGCTAAGAAAGGGTTTTTTTTTTGAAAATTCAACCCATATTAGGGGTTAGCAAGTAGGGGTTTGCAATTTGTGTAGTCCATACAGATAAAGAGACATCACTGAAAACTTTCAATCAAGTAAGCCCTTCACCGCCTCCATGTAAATCTTCGAGAGCATTCGTTGGCTATCGATTAAATGTAAGTCAAACCAGTAAATAACCCACCTTCAACTTCGTCAATAGAAAGGATAAAAAGATTCCACGTCGTATTATCGGTGAGGACATTAATTTTCTGCCTACTCAAATTGTGGGGTGTGGTGCAATGGACAGACGTTGGGTGTTAATGACTCGTCATCGTCACCAACCCATGGTAATGACTCTTCTTCATGAACTACTCACCTGAATAACCACCAGTTCAATGACTACCGAGCCTAGCAATTGAAAGTAAGTCAAACCAGTAAATAACCCACCTTCAACTCAGTGAATAGAAAGGATAAAAAGATTGTACGTCGTATTATCGGTGAGGACATTAATTTTCTACCTACTCAAATTATGGGGTGTGGTGCAATGGACAGGCGTTGGCTGTTAATGACTCGTCATCGTCACCAACCCATGGTAATGACTCATCTTCATGAACTCCTCACGTTCACAATCGTACCCAATTTTAATGAAGAAGCTTTTTGAATTTGAATTCTTGTACATTAAGGGCGGGCATGTTTTACAAGCTCCAGATAAACTTTATCTATCGGATAAAGACATTTTGACAGATCCCCATTACAAAAACTAAACTAAATAAACAGACCTAATAAATAATATATATAATAAATGAATGAATAATAATTTATTCATCCATCACACCCAAAATCACACCCGCGTAAGTCAATAACTTGTACCAAGAGAATATTTCTTTTACCCGGCGGCGTCGGCGACAGAGGCTCTCGAGCCTTTCTGCTTAACCTGTCTTTAACATATTGAATATTGGGGACTTTTAGGAAAAACGCTCCGTAATTTTGCCTAAAATATGTTTCCCTACACAATCAATGGGAAAGCATTTTCTGGATTTTTCCGTTACTTTCGCACCACATACCTATATTGAAGGCTTTTTTCACTGATGGAATGCTTTTATACAAATATAATGAACCTATTTAGCTTAAATTTATTATGTTGTATTATTTGGAACTCGGCCTATTCACCACCTCCAACTTTTCGGAGTTACGAGCGTTTTAAGCAATTAAATGTCACTTGCTTTTAACGATAAAGGCAAATATCATGAGGAAACCTACACTATCTAAAAGTTCTCCATAATATTCTCAAAGGTGTGAAGTATACTAATCCGCACTGGACCAGCCTGGCGGACTATGGCCTAAAGTGTAAACCCTTCTTATTCTGAGACCTGTGTTTAGTAGTGGGCTGGCAATGAGTTGATCATGATGAGGATTAATTGGGAAGCACATTGTGATAATAGACAATAGATTGTTATTTATGTGATATGTTCATTGACTTTATATATTACTTCGTATATGTTTCTTTTTGATGTATCTTGGTAAATCAAAAACGTATTCAAAATACCAGTACCAAATAAAAGTTTTTTACATATTACCTGGAATACCATAGTAAGCTGATGTTTTTCATACGTACAGTACAAATCGTTGATGAATCATTTCTTTTTCTTAGTCATGTCAGCAGTTCAGCTACTTACCTGTAAAAAAGAACATATTGTTAACAAGTGTAAATTAAAAATTTATAACACCCCCGACAAGTGAAGGCATCTTGACAGCTTGACATAAATTTGTCAATTGACATAATATTAAGAACCTAACGGTTATCTAACCTTCTTTTCTACAAGAAAATTAGATAAGAGCTGATAACTCTTAAACGGCTGAACCAATTTTTTGGATTATAGCTAAGAACACTCTCGATCGAGCCACCTTTCAAACAAAAAAAAGTAAATTAAAATCGGTTCATTCGTTTAGGCGCTACGTTGCCACAGACAGATACACAGATACACAGATACACAGATACACACGTCAAACTTATAACACCCCTCTTTTTGGGTCGGGGGTTAAAAAGAGAAACTATGAAACAAAATATACAACTATATAAAAACGTAACTATAGATATACAAAAAAATGTGCAATAGACAGCCTTATTATAGGTAAAAGCGATCTCCTCCGGGTAACCTAAAAGAGGAAGTAGAGAAATAAAGAAGAATTTGATCCTTAAATTATAAAGCTTGCATAAAGGGTGTAACGTTGTAACTTGTTCCCTAAAAATTAAATAAATATTTAACGCGGAACCCGCAAGTGCAGTGCTACCGAACCTATTCCTAGAAACTGGTTTTGCACACGGGCCGCGACGCGCGGCTGCCGGCGCGGCGCGAGCGCCTGACTCGCGACACGGACTCGGCACCGACGGTTCGTTTTTCGATACAGAAACTGTAATAACCGCACTACACGTCCTTAAATTAACTTAACCTATTTAAAATACAAGTGCGCTAGTGCTCCATAAGGACCCGCTGGGGTCCGCTACATAGGCACTGAATCAACGGCCCTCCTTCTACCTGGTGCAACGCTCAAACGCCGAGGAGCTGCCTCTGGAGCACGTCGTTAACCTGCCTGACGGAACCCCAGAAGCCCACGGACTTCCTCCTGGAGCAGGCCAGTCTCGTTTGTCCTAACTCATCTGCAGGGTGCGTGCGGTGGAAAAGACGATTAAAGGCAGGATCGACCCACACCCGGGACTTTTATTTAACTACATCCTGTGACGGCCTACCCCGTCACAAGGGAAAAATCTAAGTGAATAAAAAAAAGCTTCCGAATTTTAATTTATATTTTTGTAGACTCATTAACGTTGTGAAATCAGAAAATTCAGAAGAACTTGTACTTTAAAGTATTTTGGAAATTTTGTAGGCTATCTAAAATTTTGTTGAAATGGCGCAACTTTGATGTGGTTCTAGTACAAATGAATAGACCTTTACCGATTCAAAAGAGCTGTTTATTTAAATTAAGATAATTTGGAGCTTTGGGTAGGTTAAAAAAACCTATGTAAATGACACTGAAATGAAACAAGTGTAAATTAAAAATTTATAACACCCCCGATATTATGTTATTACGATATTTTGAAGGTTACAGTAGCTAAAAAAGAGCTGATAACTTTCAAACGGCTGAACCGTTTTTCTTAGATTATAGCTAAGAACATTCTCTATCAAGCCACCTTTCAAACGAAAAAAACTAAACTAAAATCGGTTCATTAGTTAAGGGGCTACGATGCCACAGACAGATATACACGTTAAACTTATAACACCCCTCTTTTTGGGTCGGGGGTTAAAAAATAACTTAAAAGACGAAGGTTTGCAATTTTGATAATAGATACACCTAAGGCACTTCAGCTTTATTACTTCGAGAACCCACCCCCGAAAGTCTGTCTTCGTGGATATTGTACGAAAGGCCTGGATAGATAAAACGAGTCACGACAACTGCACTTTGTAATGAGCGAAGGGAACCCTAGTCGGGAGGTCTCGAAGAGGTTTTAGAATTAATTTAATTTATTTTAGGCTTTTAATTTAATTATTTTTTATTTTAATTTACATTTAAGTTTATTTTATACAACTGTCAATTACTATTATACCGAATTTTGTATGTAAATAAAAGATTTACATATATTACTTCTAAAAGCCCAGATTTGACAAGTTAGAGTCGCGCGTTGTCTGCCCAAGCCTTAGATAAATAGCGAGGCGTTTCCCAAGCCTCTGGCGCACCGCCAAGAGCATCCGTCTATATCTTTACACTTTAGAAGAAAACGTAAAAAGAACGCCAATAGGCGGAAAAATTCTTATCGGCAAAAGCAACCAAACGTGAAATGCTTAAATGGAGAACTTCATTTCTTTGAGCATGTTTGACGCAATAGCGTGCCTGTGTGAATAGGTGAATACTGAATAGGCAGTGGAGAACTTGGAATCAGCAAATTGAGAAGCTATCTAGACTTTGAAGACAAGTGTAAATTAAATTTATAACACCCCCGACATGTTAAGGTTCCAGTAACTAGAAAAGAGCTGATAACTTTCAAACGGCTGAACCAATTTTCTTGGATTATAGCTAAGAGCACCCTCGATCAAGCTACCTTTCAAACAAAATTAAAATCGGTTCATTAGTTTGTGAGCTACGATGCCACAGACAGATACACACGTCAAACTTATAACACCCTTCTTTTTGGGTCAGGGGTTATTTATTATAGGTACTGAGAAATATACTTTTCAGAAATCGCATTTTTTTTTAATCTGCACACCCACAGTTCAAGATCGCAAGGGGTAGGTGAGGATTTTAAGGTTGCGTCAATCTTTGCAGTTATTGTAAAGTAGTCAAACGTTGATAAACATAAAGCAGGAAATGTCAGGCGTATAGAAGGGGGTTAGAAGATCCTTCTCACTGTGAACCAATAACAATAATAAGTGACAAAAGTAAATTACTCCTGGTAGGTAAAGATATTTAAAGGACGCGATGTTATTCTTGAAATACTACTTAAGACCACTATTGTAGAAAACAGTAATAAGTCTAAAATGGATTATAATAGTCAAAGCCATGCAGATGCAAAATAGTCATAGCCATGCTAATCCTAAAAGGATGTAAAGAAACCAATAATTCTTTCAAAAAAAGTAAAACTGCTTCTGTTAAAAAGGCAAAAATATTTAAAAGACGCAATTTTGTAAGTAGAATTATCTAAAACCAGGTACAATTAAAATTTTTGAGCCCGCAAGAACCGAGTAGTACTATAAAGAAGCTAAACTAAACAAAATACATCAGTGACAATTCGGCATAAGCTTGTATTGGGAACATTGTCGCTTTGTTAACGTCGACAAACAGCCCGGAACTCTGTGAATGTATCCAATATTCCCGAAAGAGGAACCATAAAGAATCAGCTCAAGGCTTAGAGGCGATATTGCGATCTCGCGATTGTTTGCCGATTATTAAGTAGTACCATTTACGGCGATTTTCCGGTAATTTCCGATAATGCATTGACCGATAACTTGGAATTAGGATATTCTTTAGCATAATTATTATAGTATGTACTTAATTTTAATCCGCACGTCCATGTATTCTTTCTAGAAGCTACTAATAACATTTAGCTGGTTCTTGAATTTTATTTACGAGGTTTTCCGGTAATTTCCGATAATGCATTGACCGATAACTTGGAATTAGGATATTCTTTAGCATTTTTTCACGTCCACGTATTCTTTCTAGAAACTACTCCTAACATTTCGCTGGTTCTTTAATTTTATTAAATAGTCATTTAAAATACCAGACGATTAATTTTTTGTTGCTAAACTGAATATGGGGTTAGTGAACTCATTTCTATGTCGTGTTTTGCCACCGGAAAATAGGCTTACGCTTAACGACAATCATGTCTTATGGAAAGCAATGATAAGACCTAGGTTGGAGCGTATTTGCGTAGATGTCTATACACTTTTGTCTTAAAGGTACTTAAGGTATGGCAATTTTTCAAAATGTCCAGATTAAATTTGAACATTTTGTATTTAGGTTGTATTTTCTAAAACTTATTAATACACATTAAACTCTAAAACTGAATTAGAACTTCTATTCCTAAATATACAACAGAAGATACTATCAGATATTTTAAAGCTATTACAACTTAGTTATTTTCATTATACTCTAGAAATAGCTACAAGTGCATTCATTGGAGTTTCTATTACTAAGTATACTATCCTAAGACGAAGACCCAAACGTATCTTTCCATGCAGTTACACTTAATTTAAATCGAAACAAGAAAGCATTTACAGCAAAGGTATAAGGACCAGGAAACACGGCGGACAAGCGCTTACAAATTGGCAGACTGTCGGCGACAGATGGAAATAAAATTCAGCTTGCATTAAAGGGGCCTTTCGCGGAAAGTCACCGAGACACAATTTGTCCCCTCGAGGGCATTGCTCGTCACAATAAAATACCTGATAAAGGGGAAATTGAAAACAACTTCGCAACAAGCAATATATTTTAAAGGTTGTGTCACCTTTTACAATTCACAATTATCGGAGAATCGAGTCTGTATTTTTCAACTTTTATTTATTTATAGACTAACTAGCGCTTGGCTGCAATCAGATCTGGCAAGTGATGATGCAGTCTAAGATGAAACGCGCTTGCCTAGAAGATGCCTATACATTCTTGACTTGAAGATACTTAAATGGCAAATATCTTTGAAAAGGCGCTTGATTGCCGGCTCACCTAGCACTAAATTGGACCGTAAAAGGACTATAAAAAAGGACTATAAAAATACCTTAAACTGTTGATTTAAAATTCTATGACTTTTTAATGAATTGAGCGCTAGAGGTGGCAACTATACGGCTACGAAATTGCAAGAAGAATTTGGCAAAAATTTGAAAATACACATAATAACACTTTGTGGTGATACTCGTGAGAACAAAATTTTGTAACATCGAACCTACGTTAACAAATAAAGAATTGAAAATTGAAATTCAGATACGCAAAAACAGTTTGGATGAAAATGTAAAGAATGAAACGGGCGACATAAATAAACAAAGCAGAATAATGTCGCACAGAATAAAATATTAAGTCCAACATTTCAAAGAAAGACGTAAAGATCACCTTCGTAGCTCGTGGCTGTTAAACGTAAGATAAAAGAGAACATGTAAAAAGTAAAAAGATTCGCCTGGCAAAGTTGAAACGGCAAGCCCAATGTTTTTAAAGTGCAATTTCTGAGCACTTTGTGCCGTTTAGACAAACCGGAGTAAAAAGGAAATGGGAAGCGGTTGGAATAGTAGCACTGCAGGCAATAGGTGGAGGAACTTACGCGAAATCACAAACTTGTTGGCTTTTTTGACGAACCATCCGATAAAATCTCGAGCGAGAATTCCCTTTGTAGGTTTCGATTTGCGGATGGGTTAATTTTGGAAATTATGGCTTTTGCTTTTAGTTTGATTGCGTGGGATGAAATGAAGACAAAAAAGGTTTATATATGTACTAGCGTATGCCTGCGGCTTCGTCCGCGTGGACTACACAAATTACGAACCCCTTACGTGAAATTACAAACTTGTTGGCTTTTTTGACGAACCATCCGATAAAATCTCTAGCGAGAATTCCCTTTGTAGGTTTTGATTTGCGGATGGGTTAATTTTGGAAATTATTGCTTTTGCTTTTAGTTTGATTGCGTAGGATGAAATGAAGGTTTATATATGCACTAGTGTACGCCTGCGGCTTCGTTCGCGTGGACTACACAAATTACAAACCCCTTACGTGAAATTACAAACTTGTTGGCTTTTTGACGAGCCATCTGATAATAAAATCTTCGCAATATTGCCTTTCTAATGAAACCGGTATGGAGCAAACGATTGTGTTGAGGTTTCAAAGTCTATAATGGACTAAGGTAGAATCATTTTTTGTGTCTTACATATAGAGATGTAACAATTTTCAAAATGGTCACGTCTTTTAAGGGACATGAATAATGAATGTCTGAACATCCAAAAAGGGTCTCATTAGGTCTTTTATCAATACAGGCGAGACGCGGGACACGCTCAAACGTAAAACACACAGAACTCACAAAGAATACATAGAACGTGATCAAACGAATATAAAAGAGCTTGTCTCATGTAAATAAGTTGTAAAAAACAAAACGTAATAGACTGCTCGGATTCAATGTGTAGCCGAAGAGCCTGTAGGAACATTTTGGGAAGTGTATAGTAAACTAGATCTGCCAGTAAGAGCGCGGCTATTATTCTATCCTAATATTATAAAGAGGAAACCTTTGTATTTTTGTATGTTTGTATTGAATAGGCTCAAAAACTACTGGACCGATTTCAAAATTTATTTTACCATTACTTAGAGGGCTTCTTCCGAATCCGTATAGGCTATATTTTATCCCGGAACACCCGTGCGAAGCCGGGGCGGGTTGCTAGTTAAATATATAAAAGGAAAAGTGGACTGACTGACTGACTGCCTAAATGACTGATCTAACAGCGCGCAGCTCAAACTATGGACGAATAAGATTGAAAGGCATGCTGGAGCGACACAAATCCATGCTTTTTTTATCATTTCAATAATCTTCGATTGTATAATGTTTTTCCAGGAGCATACTTTTAATAGATTTTTAAAAGTCTAAAATTGATTGTGGAATTTTATTATAAAGGATTGTACTCATTCCCACAAGTGACTTTTGGACCTTCCTAAAGCGGAGCGTAGGAGTCGTAAGCTTATTACGGTTTCTAGTTTGTAAAACATAAAACATGTATTGGGAGTTAAAACGACATGGGTGATATTTGAACTGGTAATCTATCGTTTTTCAGACCTCTGACCGTTGCGCTATTGAGATTTTAGGGTTGAGACTACCAAACACCTCCTCAGTTTTTACTGCAGGCTCTCAGACAATACCAGCACAGCTTTTTATTACATTTCGCCTCATTCGACACGGCACCTGCGTTATGGGACTCGATTGAAAGGGAAATGTGGGGCAGGTAGGAGTCTTCAACAACATTTCTATATTTGAGAGAGGATTTCTGTTTTGCAAATACATAATTTATTCCGGACAGGCTGCTAAATAACCTATTCTAGGTATTTTACAAAATGAGATAGAGGAACATAAAAAGGAAACATAAGAGACTTAGCGCTGATTAAGTTTTTAAGTTCAGAGATATGTTAAGTAACCATATTTGCCCTATAGTATATGATAGATTTACGCCAACGCATGTTATTATTACTAAGGGCTCACAGTAAAGGTATCAAGTCAAAAATTTTAGTGAAGCTTTTTATTTTACAAGTGTAAATTAAAAATTTATAACACCCCCGACCAGTGAAGGTTACAGTAACTAGAAAAGAGCTCATAACTTTCAAACAGCTGAACCGATTGTCTTGGATTATAGCTAAGAACACTCACGATCAAGCCACCTTTTAAACAAAAAAAACTAAATTAAAATCGGTTCATTAGTTTGGGAGCTACGATGCCACAGACAAATACACAGATACACACGTCAAACTTATAACACCCCTCTTTTTGGGTCGGGGGTTAAAAAGACAGCGCGTACCGATCAATTCGCACATTATCATAATATCATGTATGTGACCTAAAAACACGACACACAGGGCGATTCTATAAATGGCCGTTGGTTCAACAAGTGCGGCCTAATTGTTTGCCACCCACGACGACGCGCCTCTGTTTATCCACGAATTTCGAAAAAACGTGGCAGTTTAAGGCCGTTGCTTGCTCGGCTATATTCTACACACAATGTACAAGAGGCCTTAGGTACACCTTTATTCACAATCATCACACAGTGCAGGCTCCACCAATCAGATTACTGAATAATGCAGTGTCAACGTCAATTTTCAATGATCTGATTGGTGGAATCCACACTACGTTCGAGTGCACTGTCAGACCTCATTGTGAATATGGGTGTTAGTGTTACAGTAATGAAACAAGATGATGGCGGCGGTCTCCACATACTGGCACTAGACAACGCTACTCGCATTAGGAAAGGATCCTACAATCACACAATTCGAACTTGTAAAGAAATTGATTTACAACGAGATCACTAGATGGCACCACAGGTATTTTCGATCACTCACTATGAAGCCTGAATCACACTAGTGAAGTGTTAACCTCATCAGACTATGTAAAGAAGTTCCAAGGTATAGTCTAGCAGGGCCGAAACATGATACCCATATAATGCTCCCATATAAATGAAGCAGTTACAAAGATCAGTGACGATAATCGCTTCTTATCTCCGTTAATACATAATCAGATAGATATGAGCGTTACAGTTGAAGTACGTTCGAATATTAAATGGCGTAGACAATTATTCTGCCTTTACGAACATGGTTCAATAAACGTTTACGTGTGCGTAGGTGGCAGTCGGCTCTTATTGTTATAGGAAACGTGGCTAATTGAAAATTACTAATCCTGAACTATGTCGGCCAGTCCAATTATCTACGGATAAATTTTATATTACCCACCTAGTACAATAGACCGGTAGGTGTGGCGAATGCCTAATAGGTATCTACTGCTAGTTCAACGTCCTACGTTTTATACCGATTGGTATACATGCTTAAGCTAATGGTACATCAAATCTTTGAAAAGAGCAACCGCCGAGTTTCTTGCTGGTTCTTCTCGGTAGGAAAGGCATTCCGAACCAGTGGTAGATGCTTTTGACGATTCAAAAGAACTTGTAAAAGTCTAATTGAATAAAAATACTTTGAATTTTTAAATTTAACAAGTAGGTACTATAACTATATTTGCTGTGACGTAACTTAAATGTAACTTGGTGAATATGATTGAGAGCTACTAGATACAGCGCAAATATAGAGGGTTGACTGAAATTCGAAAGGTCGTAACTTCAAATACTACCAGTTATACCATTGTCATAGCAATATAAAGAAGTTTTTGCGGGCGAAAATTGGATGGCGCTTCCTCTCCCTATTAAATATCAAAGTAATTCTTTTCTTAATTCCTCTTTCTATTGATGAAAATAGTATGAAAATTTGTACAGAAGTTTCCCCGATTAGTCGGAACAAACACGAACTCAGCGCAGCGAGAGACTTTAATTGATAATATGTGATTACAAGTACATAACTAATATGTGCATTCATTTAGAAGTTAAGAGTCTGACAAATGGACGGATAGACAGGCAGATGGACAAATGCAAATTCGTCTAAGTAAACTCAGAAACCTCGGTTCGCTTATTCAACTAACTAGATTGCAAGGGTATGGCAGTTTTAATTAAATCTTTACCTCTTTGGTTTCTACACGACACATCGGACCTAACCGCTAAATCGCATGGCGGCACGGCTTCGGCTGTAGGGTAACTAGCCAAGAAACCTCCTACCAGACTCAGACCAGAACAAAAGAAATTGTTAAATTATAAATCTCCCATGCCGGGAATCGTACTCGGGACCTCCTACTAATATGACCACAACGCTCGTGCCCAGGAGGTCGTCGAATAGATACAGTGTCATCCCCAGATAATGTGGTTAAGTCGTTACAGGTAGATACCTTCTTTACGACCGCCCTTGTTGTCCAACTTCAAAGTCGTAAAGTAAACCGACTTTGTATTGTGGAAACTTGATTCGTACTTTATTACATTAGGTGCCCGTATACCCCAAAGTTGGCAACTTAAAGTCACGCTCGCATAAAGCAGGTTTAAGTTCAACTTATGGGGGAGATAAAAGATATTTCGAGGAGAAATAACGCCTATAATTTGTTGAGTTCGCGACTTGTGAGTGTCTTTGTTTAGTATCTGAGTATCACAATAGATACGGGGCGATAGAAATTGCAATTTGCTGCGAATCTTGCTGGTGTAACCCTACAGTCTTTAAATGAATATAGGTATATTTGAAGGAAAATTTTCTTTTTAATGAAAACCTAACTTATATCCATACCATTAATATTATAAATACGAAAGTGTCTGTTTGTCTGGCAAGCTTTTCACAGCCCATCCGTTAAACCGATTGTGAGGGAATTTGGTATCTACAAAGATATCTTAGCATCAGATAGCCTACTTTTTGTCCCGGAAAATCAAAGAGTTCCTACGGGATTTTTAAAAACCTAATTTCACGTGGACGAAGTCGCAGGGATCATCTAAAATATTTTGGTACAGCGACAGCTTGCATTATTATATGGATATTGGATATAGGCTATTTTTTATCCCGAAAAAAAGAGGATCAGGTGACATTGTTTATTAAACTCGTGGCCACAATAAAATTGCAACAAGAAAATATCAAAAAACATGAAACTATACAAAAATCGATTGATTCAATTAAAACGAAAAATACTGTTTTTCATCCTTTTAAACATTTTATAGCCTCCACGATATATTTCCATGAAAGAAAAAATATTTTTTGGACAAGACCATTGCAGTTTTTAATTTTATACACCGATCATTTGAAAGCCATTAAAATATTCCAAGAGAAGGCCTCAATTCATTTTTTGGTTAAAAATACTACCGATTTATTCTTTAATAAAAAGGGCTATAGAAAAATATTTCAAAGAAAAGATTTCAATTGAATTTTTAAAGCTAGTAACTGGATTTATTCGAGCATTAAACCCGGTTCTAAATGCAAACGAATCGGAGCCAACAAATTAAATCTAATGCTCCGTGGAGCTCAAGGTACGACTAAATGGTGCTGAAACCCTCGCCACACATTGGAACCAATATTGGAAATGTTGGCATATTAAGCGTCTTATAGACACGATGACACGAACTAGGAAGATCCGCTTTGCTGTTAACAGGGCTCTCTCCGTCACTTGCTCCATACAATCGTAGTCCCAATTTCATTTGAATATTAAGCAACCAAAGTCCATGAAATTTTGCACATTCTAGAAACTAATATCTATGTCTGTGGTTTTCCAGATTTCTGTTAAAATATTCGGTTCTACGCGGTCTTAAAAATTTTCATACAAATCTTTGAGCCCCTGTAATTTTAAAACTACATATTTTTAGAAAAATCTAAAACACCAAACACCAAGACACAGATATTAGTTTCTAGAATATGTCTGTAAAATTTCATGGACTTTGGTTGCTTAATATTCAAATGAAATTGGAACTACGATTGTATGAAACGAGTGACGGAGAGAGCCCTGTTAACGACTTTAAACTGTTATCAAATATCTCTCCCCGTTTACTTCTAAGAAATAAACTCCTTACAATCTTCCATTATCTAAAAGTATAGATAAAACAATTTATACATTTTCACAGAACACCACAGCGTTTCCCGAAAAAAAAAGAAATTAATGAACTTCACACAAACGAACCGACATCCGCGCCCATTTTAAAATGAAACGTGGCGGAATACGGAACTAAAATTGACCCATATATTTCTTAAACGTTCTATAGACAGTGTCGCCACTTGACAGTTCAAGAATAATTGGTTTTCGGCGGGAAGTCGCCGACGGTTTACGAAGCACGATTTAAATACTGGCCGCCATGTTTTATCTTTCATCTGTGAGTTGTGACGTGACTAACGCGATTCATGTTTGTCCAAAAATATTATTCTTCTTTGGTCTTGTTAATTTGTCACTTAAGTAGTTATGTTTTTAGAGTTCCGTACTCGAACGGGACCCTATTGAAGTGAAATTTTGAAGGGTCCAGTTTAAGAAATTAGCTCTAGCATCGACTAATTTGTGAGTTATAGTCGATACTAGAGCTAATTTCTTAAACTGGACCCTTCCAAGTATAGACTTTTATATAAACCTGTGAGGATGATACTGCCATGTTGTCGTATTAGTTTATAAATTGCGAAAAACCAAATTAAATTTGAATTTCGCGGGCAGACCCGTCGCATCCACCTTAATTTATTTATTTACTAGAATAACGAGTATGATGCCCGCGACTCCATCCGCATGGATTAATTTATAAATAGCACCAAGGGGAAAACCTATGAAACCGATGTATAGAAACAAGTGTAAACTAAAAATTTATAACGCCCCGACAGGTGCAGTTTACAGTAACTAGAAAAGAACTGATAACTTTCAAACGGCTGAACCGATTTTCTTGGATGATAGCTAAGAACACTCTCGATCAAGCCACTTTTCAAACAAAAAAACTAAATTAAAATCGGTTCATTAGTTTAGGAGCTACGATGCCACAAACAGATACACAGATACATACGTCAAACTTATAACACCCGTCTTTTTGGGTCGGGGGCTAAAAATCTCCAAATCATTTCGTCGACATAAAAAGTTGAAATCTCCAGGGAATCATATGTTTGTATTTGTAATAATATTTCTCCTATTCTTTCACTACACATTTTGAGAAGGCAAACAAAGTTATAATACACTTAGCAACTTTACCAATTTACTTACGGGGCACAACAAAAGCAATCAAACTGTATAAAATTTATATTTCGGCCTTTGTTTTTGAAGTCGGTAATATGATGTGAGATTTGCCGAAGTATTTTCTTTGTGATATTAAAAGTAGATAAAAAGTTAATAAGTAGATATAAATTCTTTATTCTTCAACAAGTTTGTAAAGTAACTTTAAAAGTATGGATAATTTTTTTTTAAACGAAAGAGAAACATTCTTCCATAAAAATTTGGATTCCAACTGAGGAGTTGGAATATCCCTGCATCATCAGGATTGAGGAATCCTGATGATGCAGGGGACCTGACCACCAAAGCTGATGGAATTTAGAAACTGGCAGTAATAAATTGATATTGAAGGTATCTATACTAAGTAAAGACTTTGTCGTTGACCTCGAGGACCCAACTCCTCAACCCTGATGCTGTAAGGAATTGCATTACTGAATCCTGGTGATCCCACGGGATTTTTAAACGATCATCCGTTTAAATGTTTTTATGACGTACAGAAATACTTTGCATCCCGGGGATGGGCTATTACCTACGGATAGGCTACTTTTGTCCTGGAAAATCAAAAGTTCCCACGGGATTTTTAAGAACCTAATCCACGCGGGCGAAGCTGCGGGCATCATCTAGTTAGAGAATAAGGCATTTTTAGTAGGTACGTTGATTAAAAAAATAAGCTAATGACACCCCTATAATACAAAGTACCTAATCCGTAGCCAACAGGCTCATTTGCGCCTCTGTCTCTGATTACATCGACTATCTTAACGCTGGGGCCTTAATAACTGGAAGGCGAAGCGAGGCGCTGAGTGTCAATTTATCTTGGCACTTCCACCGTTCGTCTGAATTAAGTTATAAAGGTGATAACTTATTTTCTACAGTTGGACCTAATGACTTTTGAGCACTGATAAAAAAACTGTCAACGAAATCTGCACATTCAATTATATATTTTGAATTCTTTGTATTAGTTTGATAACTAATTCATCACTAGACCGATGTACGTAGTCATGTTTACACTTTAAAAAAATATCGGTCAAGTGCGAGTCGAACTTGCACAGGAAAGGTTCCGTACCTACCATACATTTTTATTATTTGTTGTTATAGCGGCAATAGAAATACACATTCTTTGAAAAATTCACCTCCCTAATTACTAATTATTAAGGTGTACGAGATACAGTCCGCTGACGGACGGACGTACGGAAAGCGTAGGGTCCCGTTGTCGCCCTTCGGGTACCTACCTACGGAACCCAAAATATTGCCTGCATATCAAATAATCACTTGTTGTCCGTTGGATGAGTACTAAGTATTACCTAAGTACTTTATAATCCCTTTCCGATCTTTTTAATTTTAATTACATGGGTTCGAAATCAAAGAAAACTTGTTGAACAGCTGTTTTACCCGGCTTCAAAGGACCGTTGGTTTCATTTCGTAAAGCGATGAAACCGAGTTCGGGTAAGATACGGGCCCTCAATTAAAATCTAAACAACGCTATCGACTGTGCCCTTTAGGAATTAAGCTTATAATTTGGGTAAATTTAGATTAAAAACACGTTTCCAAAGGTTTTCCTATCTCGAAACGTTCAAAATAAAGGTTTTCGATGTCAAGTTACAGCTTAGCAGATAAGCGATACTTTAGTTATCTTTAGCTTACTGAAAAGGTAAACAAATAGTTTCTCACTGAAATTTTCTGCTGGGAGGCTTCGGCCGTGGCTAGTTACTTCCGTACCGCCAAGCGGTTTAGCGTTCCGGTACGATGCCGTGTTGAAACCAATGGGATATGGATTTAATAAAATCTACCGTACCCCTTTCAGGTTACCCGCTTTGATCTTACGACTGCATCATCACATACCACCAGGTGAGATTACATTCAAGAGCTAACTTGTAAATGAATAAAAATAAAAACCTATCAATACCCATATCCATACTTAATATTATACATGCGAAAGTATGTCTGTCTGTCTGTCTGTCTGTCTGCTACGTTTTCACGGCCCAACCGCTCAACCGATTGTAATGTTTGGTACAGACTTGGGTTATATATAGGCTACTTTTTATCCCGGAAAATCAAAGAATTCCTACGGGATTTAAAAAAATCAAAATCCACGCGGGCGAAACTGCGGGCATCCCCTAGTTATAAATATGAAAGTGTGTTTGTTTGTTGGTTTATTGGTTTGTCCTTCAATGACGTTGCAATGGAGTAACGGATCGACATTTTTTTTTTATTTATTTATTTGTACCAGAAAGTTGTAACAATATAAATAAAAGGAAATAGGTAATAGGTTTTTGCATAGGTAATGGGTATTAGTTAAAGACCTGGAGAGTGATATAGACTGCTTTGTATCTCGGAAAATTTAAGAGTTCCCACGGAATTTTAACCAATCTAAATCTACGCGGACGAAGTCGCGGGCATCAGCTAGTCTATACCTACTAATATTATTAAGAGGTAAAGTTTGTAAGTTTATTTGTACGTGGTAATCTATGGAACTACTGAACCGATTTTGAAAATTCTTTCACCAGTAGCTACAATAATCTTGAGTAACATAGGCTTTATTTTGTTTTCAAAAAAGTAAAGAAAGAAAATTGTAATAGCCTATCCGTGCGAAAGTGGGGCGGGTCGCTAGTTTTGAATGAACGCTTTGAGTTTGAAAGAAGATTATACCAACAAGATTAAAAACGAAAATCGACAATTTAAGGCATTCTACACCCGCCGACTCCAAATCCCGTATTTTTAAAAATATGACCCTAGAAAGACGTTAAAGAAAGCTCAAAACTTAATTTACTTTTACTTCATAAACTCCATTCGGGTAATGGGCAAAACTTGTTAATAGCGCTTTTTACTTAAGAATTTTATATTCACATAAAGATCTAAGGACCCGTATTCTTATTTCTCGTTGTATAAAAACCATTGTTGTATGATAAAGAGTGATGAAGTCGTTGACAAAGGTTTCGTGTTTAATATGAAACCGTTATCAATAAACGCAGGGAGTTACTTGGAACTAGAAAATCTTTTGTTTGGAACTAGAAAAAGTCACCTGACCGTGTGAAAAGATTTGAGGGGGACACTTCTCACGTTTTGGGGTGACAGGAATAATAGTGTAATAGTTCTAACGGTTAAGACATGGATATGGGGTCTTAAACTTTATTATACACAGCATAAAAGTTAATTATGCAAAAGACACTAAATCGTTGAACAATGTCGCATAACTAATGCTCGGTGTATAAACTGCCTTATTAAATAGTTTTTCTTGGGTTTTAATTTATACACGTTTGTGGATAAATAATATTTACTGAGCTTACTGAATATTATGCAGATGAGTAACGTATTTTTTATTGTGAAAAACTCGCTATACTTCGTAAAGGTTTTATGGTATTACGGCAATGGAATTTTCTCCAGTAGCAGAGGACTCTGAATGTGGTCTACGAGAGCCATATTGTGTCCAATTGCGGACCATCTATCACTCAAAACTTTGTCAATGGAGATTTTTTACTTTTTACTGTAGTAAGATTTGTGAGCTTAACGTAGAAACAATACACTAAGTATTTTATCTAGGCACTACTATATTTTAAGCATTAATTCGGTCTTTAATGTTTCAAAATGAGTACGAAACAACTTATTATACTTAATAGCAATATATTTCATAATCTGTTACTAAGCGGGTGATATTGGAATGGAGTAACATATTTGATATGATTGCGCACGTACTAGACAAGTAACAATAAAGTTGTGCAAACATCGTCTAGTATGTAGGCGGCCTTAGAATTATTACGAATTAAATTTAAACACGTCTTCAGAAATTTGTCTTGGTTTATGAGAAATTCAGGACTTTATTAAATAGTTTCTTTGTAGATGCGAAAGTTCCTTTTTTCGGAATGTTGGGGCGTTTATTTATAAACATTTTTTGCACTATGATATTCCTTTGAGCAATTATGTCTTCTTCGTGTTCTGCAAGAACCTTTTTATTAGTATAACACAGATTTTGACCTACATCTGATTGTTTTAAATCTGTAAGGGCGACCTCGTTAATAGTAATTGGGGCGAAACTTTCCTATTTCAGGGGTATTTTGAATTGAGAAATAGGCATGCTCTTGACTGCTACCACACCAAATAGAATAGAATAGATTTTTATTCAAATAAACTTTTACAAGTGCTTTTGAATCGTCAGATAATTTACCACTGGTTCGGAATGCCATCGACCATGCGTAATGGGTCTTATCAACTTTATGTCTCAGACGAAACTGTTAGTCAAACAAAAGTTGCTAGTGTGCGCGCCCTAACACAGTAAACTAATTTTTAGTATAATCTATTTTATAATCGGGTTAACTGCACACGGCGTCAAATGTGGGTTAACCTAACAAAGTTCAAACTGGCTGGGGCCTTCCCTCTAACTATATTTAAACTTTAATCTACTTAAATTCACGTTGTAGAATAATTTATTCGTAGATTAAACTTTTCTTTTAAGTTACCGAATATTTTTTTAGTGTTAAGTTCAGCTTAAGTTTTACGACGCGAAGTTTTACATCAAGTTATGTGATTTAGATTTTAGTTTTCTTTTCATAAACACCAATTGTTTCCATATGTTGATGACCAAAAAATTCTAAACAACCTGTGTAGGGTTGTCTATTACAGATGCATAAGAATACAACCACAAATGAAAACAAGCTAGATCGCTGTGCCGTAGATGCTAGATCGCTGTCTTTACAAGTGTAAATTAAAAATTTTCAACACCCCCGACAAATCATTTTCAAATAAATAATTATGTATATCTAGGCAACGTCCATCTTGACAGCTTGACATTTGTCAATTGACACTTGAATATTATGAACCTAAGGGTTATCTAACCTTCTTTTCTACAAGAAAACTAGAAAATAGCTGATAACTTTTAAACGGCTGAACCAATTTTTTTGGATTATAGCTAAGAACACTCTCGATCAAGCCACCTTTCAAACAAAAAAAAGTAAATTAAAATCGGTTCATTCGTTTAGGCGCTACGATGCCACAGACAGATACACAGATACACAGATACACACGTCAAACTTATAACACCCCTCTTTTTGGGTCGGGGGTTAAAAATACTATTACTTAGGCAAGGCATCAAAAACAACTAGCAATACTCCTATCTGCAAGCAAGTGCACACACCGCAACAATAATTACATACAATTTCCACATCAAATCACCTACTTTAATATAAAAATCACACACATGACACAACCGGTAACCCGATTACGTGTCGCTATAGGTTAGACATAATTGCATTATTCCACTGCAGCGCCGATAAAGTGTGTCGTCACGACACATCAAAAATCAATACTTGTCAAGATGACATTTCCGTAACTGCCACCAGTAGCCATTTGTGCGCTCCCAAGTGGTACAAGCGACACGAGAATGAAAGAAATCTAGACATTAAACAAAGCAAGTTTTAAAGGAAATTATAAATAGGAAAGTGTGTTTTTTGTTGGTTTGTTTCAATCTTGCCGAAATTGAACAACTGATCGACATGATTTTTTTTCTCAGATATAGTTTCAAAGACTTGGAAAGTAATATAGGCGACTTCTTATCCAAGACAATAGAGTTCTCTAGAAAAATACTAGAACTAGAAAACTAACTGTCGATAAAAAAAATTACAATTACGCCTAGCATTAACGATATTGGCTAAAATTCATCAAAAAGCAAGATACGTATACCAAAGACCACAATGTATCAACAATTTTTCCTAAACTAATTTAACGGGGTTGCCTAGCAACCGATATGAGTCCAAAAAGTGCCAAAATCCTTTCAAGTCAACGTATTTTTGGTTGACTACAAGAAAACACTCGAACGAACATTTCGTCGGAAGAAATAATTTACAGCAGAAATAAAATAAACCCCCGCTCATCGCTTATGCTTTGGCAACCAAAGTCGACAAGCTCTTTACGCGAAGAAATGAAAGTAATTAATTCTATTATTAATAGCGAGTGGCAGCCCTGAGGAATGCCTGCTATGAGTAATGGGGCTTTTTTCGCGCCCTAGCGCCGCCATATTGAATCTCTGTCTTTTGTTAGGTATTAGTGTCGTACAGATATCGATTAATAAAAATCAATAAAAATGAAAGAGAATTCTTTAGATGCCGGTTATTAAATAAACTGTTCGCTAGTCGATGTTACGACCAGAAAGTTTAAAGTAAATCGCTCGATTTACTTTAAACCTTCTGGTCGATTTACTTTTTTCTAACCCAGTTTATTAATGTTATCTTTTATTTTTTAACCCCCGACCCAAAAAGAGGGGTGTTATAAGTTTGACGCGTGTATCTGTGTATCTGTGTATCTGTGTGTCTGTGTATCTGTGTATCTGTGTATCTGTGTATCTGTGTATCTGTGTATCTGTGTATCTGTCTGTGGCATCGTAGCGCCTAAACGAATGAACCGATTTTAATTTAGTTTTTTTTGTTTGAAAGGTGGCTTGATCGAGAGTGTTCTTAGCTATAATCCAAAAAAATTGGTTCAGCCGTTTAAGAGTTATCAGCTCTTTTCTAGTTTTCTTGTAGAAAAGAAGGTTACATAACCGTTAGGTTCATAATATTATGTCAATTGACAAATGTCAAGCTGTCGAGATGGACGTTGCCTAAATACATAATTATTTATTTGAAAATGATGTTTTGGAAAACTCAGGTACTTTAGATCGTAGGCGTGGAATTTAGTCCAAGAAAATCAGTTCAGCCGTTTGAAAGTTATCAGGTATTTTCGGTCTTTTACTGTAACCTTCACTTGTCGGGGGTGTTATAAATTTTTAATTTACACTTGTTAATTCAAATAAAGTTCTCTTCATAAATTGTTTTTAACCCCTGACCCAAAAAGAGAGGTGTTATAACTTTGACGTGTGTATCTGTCTGTGGCATCGTAGCTCCTAAACTAATGAACCGATTTTAATTTAGTTTTTTTTCGTTTGAAAGGTGGCTTGATCGAGATTGTTCTTAGCTATAATCCAAGAAAATCAGTTCAGCCGTTTGAAAGTTATCAGCTCTTTTCTAGTTACTGTAACCGTCACTTGTCGGGGGTGTTATAAATTTTTAATTTACACTTGTAATTAAAATACTTTTGAATGGTCAAATTAATGTGATAATCACTCATTCAGAATGCCTTTACTAAACTTGTCGACTGCGCAGTGCGCGTTATCAATAAGAAAGCTACATGCAAAAAAAGTTTCATATAATTATTATCTACTATCGAACTATTTATTAATTAATTATTCCATCTAGATCCATACATCTCAATTAATTAATTATTTAGTTAGGAAGTTAGCTATACCTACCGTTGGTGAAATGAAATAGGGAATTATGCAAGCTTTCTACCTTGATTGCTGTGATAGTTATTACACCGAACGTCCCCTGTTTAGACAGAGACTCCATTGCGTAAGCGGAGCGGTTATAGAAGCGATTTTTCAAAAACATGAGCCCCACGCCACAATCCTCGCACTCGGCATATATGTATGGACTTGGCGTATCTTTGCAGTTGGTCTGGTCTAGCAAAATTTGCTAACAACGTTCACGGTGGTCAATTTTTAACTCCCGACCCAAAAAGAGTGGTGTTATAAGTTTGACGTGTGTATCTGTGTATCTGTCTGTGGCATCGTAGCTCCTAAACGAATGGACCGATTTTAATTTAGTTTTTATTGATTGATCGAGAGTGTTCTTAGCTAAAATCGAAGAAAATCGGTTCAGCCGTATGAAAGTTATCAGCTCTTTTCTAGTTTTCTTATAGAGGTTTTGTGTCGGGGATTTTTAAATTTTGAGTTATATTTATTAGATTCTTAGAGGAATCTGTATTCAGAACCGGTAAGAGAACAGATTGACAGTTATGTTTCAAAGCCAGAATTAACTATACATGTTTGCATTCTATTTACTTAACATACCACAATCGCTTGCCGCTCAGTTCATTCAATCGTCACACCCTTATCACAGAGACATTCGAGATTTGGTATTCAGATTTTAGTTAGTCGTTAGGTTCGATTTGATTTATGACCGTGAGGTACAGCGTACCGCTTCCGCGTCGCGCTAAGTGCCGTACCATTGTAGCCGGACCACCGTGTACCGTGCCCTAATGGTGGGAATGAGTGAATGACAGATTGTAATAGTCCGGGAGCCACCAATTCTGAAAGCTCTGTGATCGCGGATTTGAATTTTTTTTAATGATATGAAAAGTTTATACTCAGAGGGATAAGATGAGCTTGGTCAGCGTGGATTTGGTTAGCCGAAAATATGTTTAAATAAATTTTATATTATTAAATGGCCGTTATTGACAGGAGATTCGCCGGATTTATTTAGGTTGTAAGGGCAAAAGGAGAGTAGGAAGGCAGAGGAAAAAATGGGAGGACGACGTCATTGCCATGGCTGGAAAAAACTGGATGGAACTCACAAACAACAGGGAGGCCTGGAAAAGGATGGAGGAGGCTTATACCCGCAGGGGGCCGCACGCCAAAGATGATTAAAATATTAAAAAATAATGTAATAATAACAGTGTGTGGAAAATAAAGCTATACCTACTTAATAATAAATGGCCGTTATATTTTACCGTGTTTACGAATTTTGATCAATCTCAATTTAATTTGTGGAAAATTTCTTGAGATAATTGTGAGATAATAATGCGGTGGGTTCCCAAATACACCACACTCACAAAAGTGTCATTTCGTAAAGTACCTACCTAATAGTCTATTAGGTAAAATATGCAAAACTATTGCAATGAAAAACGTGAAAAACTAAGTTTTTAAAATAACAGTATACCTAGTTATTAGTCATACTAACAGAAATTAACAGTTGCTCCTATTGTAACAGTTAAATAATAAAACAATAACCACAGCCGTGGTGCGAAATATTCCCACACCCTAACCTGAAAAGTGTAATTTTTATTCATTATTTTCTTTGTTCCCTCGACGCCAAAGTTGTAATGCGGTCCGAAGGAAAGCGTTTCCTTTGTTTCCTAATCAATAAATATTTTTCTCACCTGCAAAAATTACTTTGTTTGCTTCGTAGAAGGCTCTACCTGTCGTGTTAGGGTTAAGGCATAGCTGGGGTGGTATTGTCCCTTCTTATTTTTGTTGCAATCCATCAGGTAGAATGCGGGTTGTTAAACGAACACACCTTACCTTTATTATGTTTTCATGGGCCTTAGCCTGAACTGGCACCCCATGCTTTCACAATTTTGACAACTTTACAGAATGAAGGAAAAACTTGTTTCTTTCAGCTAAATAGTGATTGTACCTACTTATATGCCTGCCAGTGTACATGAAGCCTAGCTTCTGTGCATGCTTTTTAATTTTTTGTTCCAAACTAGACAAAGTGTATTATAAAGTGAACAATTGTGAATAAAATATTTTGACTTGAGTTCACTAGAGCTTTTTTATATATGTATTTACGTTTTTTTTTTACTAATAATATTAGCCATGCCAATCATGACTAATATTCCCCTTTCCCCTCCAATTAAGCGTAAAGCTTGTGCCAGGAGTGGGTACGACAATAGTGCAACGGATGGGGTTTGAACCGCCGACCATTAGGAATTCAGTCCGCTCCTATAACCGTTGAGCTATTGAGGCTTGCTATGAAGAATATATACCAATTGTGCATAAAATATTTTGACTAGAACTTCTGTATATTTACGTTTAAGTAAATTATTATTTGAATAATTAGTTAGGTACATCACGTAGGTATATAATATAACAAGGGGGCCGGCATATGTCCGTCACATGACTAAGTACGTGATTAGGTAGGTACATAGAATTTTCCGAGAATCTGTCTGTTTACAAGTCGACGGCCGAAACAATTAGTTGATTCCGGCAAGTTCTGGGACGACACATTTAACCTACCTACTCATATTATTAAGATATTGTATACCTGGAAACAACACGAGCTATGGGGAAAAAACCGGCCAAGTGCGAGTCAGACTTGCGCACTGAGGGTTCCGTACTGGATATTTTTTTCAACATTTTGCACGATAAATCAAAAACTACTATGCATAAAAATAAATAAAAATTTGTTTTAGAATGTACAGGTGAAACCCTTTCATATGAAACCCCACTTGGTCAAATTAACTTACTTTGAAAATTGAAACGCATTTTAATTTTTTTTCTGTGATGGAACCACAAATTAACGGTTTTCGGATTTACTCGTTTACTTGTGCTATAAAAGCTAACTACCTGCCTTTCATAATTCTAGGTCAACGGGAAGTACCCCATAGCTTTTCTTGACAGACACGACGGACGGACGGACAGACAGGCAGACAGACAGACAACAAAGTGATCCTATAAGGGTTCAGCATTTCCTTTTGAGGTACGGAACCCTAAAAATAGGTACACTCAAATGTGATAACTGATAAGAGCGCGTGAATAATGAGTGTAGGTACCTACTAATTTCGCAATGATTACGAAATAAATTAAAATTGATATTTATTCATACAAGTATGTACATATGTACTTACCTACCTAATCGATAAAATTTCGTAATGGAGAAATCCTATTTATTTATTATTTCAAAATTAATATATCAAATTACTTAGGTATTTTAAAGTGACGAATTTCAAAATGTATATTATTTACAATAATGTCTACATATTTATCATACTTACTTATGAATTCTTTGAATATACAAAGAGATCGAAATCCATTTTTTTTTAAATAAAATCAACGGTTCTTAAAGTTTCCTTGCCCTTTCACATTTTTTTTCTTAAACTTAATTAGCCACTGTCATTCGGGAAGATGTAAGGAAAATAACGATACCTCATACATCGAAATCTGTTCAGGCATTTAGAAGTTACGATGGAATCTTCTTTTTTTGGGCATTCGTGTGAAAAATAATATCGTAAAAAGAGGTAGGTATTTAAGGACCAAAAATAACCTCGTAAGCTTACAAATCGGAAGGCAATTTCTCTAAAAGGCTTCCCTAAGAACACACTGAAGGTTCTCGTATAACATGTGAACAAATGAACGACCGAATTGGATTAAACTTGCTCGCCGAATATGTATTACACAATATACGTACACTACGTACCTACTTACTGAACAAATAATGCAATCATAAAGGCGTTTTATTTCACTTGACCTACAATTTCTAGGGTTCCGTCTCCGTTCGTAAAAAAAAGGTACACTTGTAGAATCACTTTTGTCTGACAGACAGACAGAATCAAGGGAATCAATACCATAGGCTAGATACTTCCCGTTGCCCAAGAATCATAAAATTTGGCAGGTAGTAATGTCTGATAGTACCTACAAGTAAAGGGAAAAAACCAAGAACCTGGAATTTGAAGTTACATCAAAAAATAATTAAAAAGTACGTATTATTTCTTGTACAATTGTACAGAACCCTTCGTGAGCGTGTCCGACTCACACTTAACGTTTTTATTTCATTTAAGTATGTAGGTATATGTAAACAAAAAGTAAGTAGCTAATAAAATTGCATGTATTTTGTAGGATTATGAAATTATAATTTGAAAGGAATATATGATATCATAATATATTGATATCACACTAATCACACCTTATCACACTATCCTTAGAAAGTCATTGACACTATCACACTAATATTATAAAGGCGAAAGTTTGTGTGTAAGTGTGTATGTTTGTTACTCTTTCTCGCAAAAATTACTGGACGGATTTGGCTCAAATTTGACATAAAGATAGATTATACCATGGATTAACACATAGGCTACATTTTACCCCGGAAAATCAACGAGTCCCCACGGGATTTTTAAAAACCTTTATCTACGCGAACGAATACGCGGGCATCAGCTAGTATAACTAGGTATATGTAAAAAAGGATATGTGAGATTTAAATATTAGGTAGGTAGATATTTACTTGAATAAAATGATGAAAACAAAAAAAAAAACTATTTTCAAGGTCTCGAAAAAGCTACAGGTATACTAGTAGTAGTAATAAGTCATTAATATAAACGATTTGAGCAAAAACTAGTCGTATAAAGAAGTATATAGTCAAGGGCACACGTCTAAGGTTAATCAACTTAAAGTGAACTCGTAAACTTGGTCTAAATTTAGTTGTCAAAGAAACCAGTCCATGTTGAAAGAACATGTGCCTTGCCTACCTACACACCTACCGACCAGTGTTTCAAGTACACTTCAACCGTATGAAACCATATCCTGATATAGTATTAAATGCAATGAGAATAATGCAAAAAAAAAATGCTTCGTTAAGTTGTTGTTAAGCAGAAATTCAATATCTACCTACTTATAACATAGTTTTATGTAACCTCAATGTATTATGCCTGCCGTAGGTATTTACTTAATAAACATAACTTACTTTTGCATATTATTACACAATGACACTCGTAATTATAACATGAAAATAAGAATTACAAAAGTTAACCCATACTGATACAATCAGGTAACAAGAGGAATCTAAAGAAATTTCGAGAAACACGTGTAAGTTATCAAGGATAGCAACATAAACTTCTTGTTTCAGGCCAAAAATACCCTCCAAACAAAACAAAAATAACTCACCAAATAAGATCAAATCCGTTCATTAAAAAATCAGTCTTCAAATTACCTAAAATTTTCAAACACCTTACTAAAAACTAAATTAGTACTAAAACTACTTGAGAAACCACTACCGAACGCACTACTAAAATAATACTACAAGTATAAAATTTTGGACACAATGACTAGATCAAAAAGAGCACACGAGTACAACCGTCCGCGTCAACGGTCGAATCATAACTGACTGAGGGGGTCAAGTTTTCGAAAAAAAAAAAACTGAACTGCAGGCAAAGGCACCCATACGTTACGGCTGAGATGACTACAACAAAAAAGAACCCTAAATATTATCGCTCCGAAAACATGTGCTTCCCAAAATGTTGGTCCTGTTTTGTTTTATTTACTTAATTTTTAAACAATTTTCTGAAAGCAGCTGTCGGTCAAAATCACGCGGGTCTTATGAGACGGTGATGTCATCGTCTTATAAAATAAAAGCGGTTACAACCGTTTTTTTCTTTTTGCAATGATTTTCACATTCAAGTTTTCAAGGCGATCCGCCTCCGTTCATTGTACCCAAAATTTTATAACGCTGTTAATTCAAATTGCTCGCAAATTTATAAAACATAACGTCATTTTGTTCACCAGTTTATTTTCTTAATTAATTATCTCGATTTTAATGCGTTAAAAATTGTATACCACGTATCGACCATAATTTTAAACAAGCAAGTTTCGTTTAAAAACCCGAAATCAATTTTCAACAAGGATTTGAACAACACTATGTACATGGCACGGCAGAATAAATTAGGCCCTGCCCGAGGTCTATATTAAAACGGGTTTTATTGGCGGAATAATAATGTATTACGATCTTTCTTATAAAAATAATTCAATGATTTCATAAAACCTTTGAAGGTTTGATAAATCAATAAAGATTTTTTGTACAGACAAATATTTTTTATTTTTTTTCCATAAATTCGTATATTGGCATACAATAGCTATTCCAACCTTTGTTATAATATGTTATACACTTAGTATATACGCAAATAATATACTTTATAGCTTACATATTTATTTTACAAAGTATCTAGATATATTTACTTCCTAATGACGCAAACGTTTGCTAATTTATGTAATCTGTACAAATGTGAAAGTCTAAAGGGCCAATAATATTATACAATAAACTGGTTTGCCTAAGAAACTAAAACAATGAATAGAAAAGTTCAATATCAAAAGTTTGAAATTGTTATCATGAATTCTATGTTTGCTAACTGGTTTGTTCAAATACTAAAAAGTATCTAAATAAGTAGGATTTAATATCAGGTTTTCATCTTTTAAATTTCTATGAAAATTATGTTTTAGTGAGTGATGTCACACTACTGTGGTAGTTATTAACAAAAAGTTTGGGAACCACAGTCCAGAGTTCAAGTTTTGCAGCTGCCGTTCCCTTCTGTTGCACACATGCGTACTTAGTGTACAATAGGGCTTTGTTTACGTGTGTGCGTTCATATAGGGTGTTCCAAGGGGGGTAATGATTATTGTTTTTTTTTTTTCTTTGTGCCGAGATAGATTGGTTTATTGGTATTATTATTGATATAAGTGAGTTGTCCGCCTTTTGAAGTATTTTTTGTTCCACTTTTGCCTATTTGCTTTGATGTTACGCTTGTTGCAATTAGTCGAATATGAAATAACTAGGTTTTCACCGCGGCTTTGTTGGCGTGGACTTAAAAGTAAAGTAAATAAGTAGAGAAGGATATGTATACTTCATTATAATACCAAAAAAATATACGTTGTACAGTAATGTAATTAAAATAAGTACCGCGCGGCAGTGACGCACGCACGTCGCGGCTGGAGAGAATATCGTGCGTGGCGCTGACGCGACGCGCAGTTCAGCTGCAGTTCAGTTCAAGTGCGTGGGCACCTTTATCGTTAAAATATCGATCTCTTCCAGGCAATTTTAAGGCAGAGGGTTCTTTAGAAAGCGGAAGTTGAGTAGTGCGTTGATGTCTGTCAGTCAGTTTCTCGTTGTAAGTCATAATATGTATGTAAATAGATGGTAATACATAATACAAAGTTTGCAAACCCTGTCTGAAAACCACCTGCCATACACTTTCACTATAAATTCTTTATGATAATGCGAAGTATGACAATTTTGCGGTAACTGCATATTGTATTATCAATATCTTGGATTACTCATTATAATATCAATTTCACAGAATGGGGTAGGTACATTATATAAATTGTAGCCATTAAATGATGGAACTGCAGTAAATTTTGAATATTACAGGTACTCAACTTTTTTAAGGGGTCCGTACCTCAAAAGGAAAAACAGAACCCTTAAATGATTACTTTGATGTCTGTTTGCCTGTCTATCGTGTCCGTCAAGAAATCCTATAGGATACTTCCCATTGATCTAGAATCATGAAATTTTACAGGTAGGTAGGTTCTATAGCACAAGTAAAGGAAAAAATCTGAAAAAAACATCATCACATCACAAAAAAAAATTAAAATGTGTTTATGAAAAGATAATTAGTATTTTAATTTCGTGTTAGTGCATTGTAATAAATAAATTAAAAAAAAAAAAAAAACTAAATAAATCTGTATCAGTTTTACGACATTATTTTATTGTTACTTCACGACATTTCTTGCAATATGTTCATTAAATACAATAATAATCAAAAGTCAATGTCACAAGTATTGCGAAGTATGTTACTGTGCCAGCACACGTTTACTTGAAATTCTTAGCAAACAAAATGTGATACAATTACATAATTCATAAGTAATTAGAGACAAACTTCGTATTAGTAAATGATGAGTAGGTAATCTGTATTGTACCGATAAATTACTAATCAACACAAATCGAATCTTTGAAAAGCGCAGATGCCGAGTTTCTTGCTGGTTCCTCTCGGTACGAAAGGCATAGATAGATGCATCTGACGATGCAAAATTTTATACCCCTATGGCCTATACTTATTATCATCTTAGGCGTTGAATTTTCAAAAAATCCTTCCTTAGTCGATTTCTACGTCATCATAATCTGCATGCCAAAATTGATCTCAATCCGTATCAGTATCAGTAATTTGACCCTTGGTAGGTCAGTCAGTCAGTCAGCTCTCCTTTTATAGTATATTTAGAAGATGTAAAATGTTAATCAATCGTTAATTTGTGCTGATCAAGTCGACGGATTAATTGCCGATCATCTATTGCTCGATTATGAGCCGGTTAATTAGGTTATCGGATTAATCAGCGATAACCAAGCGTTCTCGATATACACGAATGGGCGCCACTTAATGCCAAACTAGTTGCTGCCAGTGGCGTGACAACTCATAGAGGCGTAAAAGCACTGCTTACCCAAATTTTAATAGCTCAATGCACATTTTCCATCATGACATTCAGTAAATGCGGTGGTAGCCTAATGGTTAAGACGTCGGCCTCCTAGTCGTAAGGTCAGGGGTTCGATCCCGGGCACGCACTGCTAACTTTTGGAGTTATGTACTTATGTATGTATGTATGTGCGTTTTAAGTAGGCAACTAATAAATTGCCTTAACAGTAAAGGGAAATATAGTCAGGAAACCCGCATGCCTGAGCGCTCTCTATAATGTTCTCAATGGTGTGTCAAGTCAGCCAATCTGCACTTGGCCAGAGCGTGGTGGACTATGGCCGGAACCCTTCTCATTCTGGGAGGAGATCCGTTCTCAGTAGTGAACTAGCGATGGATGGATGGGGATGATAAGGTTTGAATGAAACTAGGAGCTTGGAATTTCAGTCCACTTCAACTGTTGAGCTATTCAGGCTTTTAATAATAATATGACAAAACTAGAGGATGCCCGCGACTTTGTCCGCGTGGATGTAGGTTTTTGAAGATCCCGTGGGAACTGTTTGGTTTTCCGGGATAAAAAGTTGTCTATGTCAACAACATGTACGCAAGCTACCTTGGCACCAAACATATAAATTCGGTTGAGCGGATGGGTCTTTAGGAATCCCGTGGGAACTCTTTGATTTTCCGGGATAAAAAGTAGCCTATGTCCGTCCCCGGGATATAAGCTAAATCTGTACCTTTCGTCAGAATCGGTTTAACTGTTGGGCCGTGAAAAGGTAGCAAACAGACAGACAGACGGACGGACAGAAGGACAGACACACTTTCACATTTATAATATTAGTATGGATATCGCCCTTTCTATTCACGATTTCACAGAAAGGTCTACCTAGTAACCAAGCAATAATGGTAGGCAGCGGGTAAAGGAAATAATTACAAGCCAACCGTGAATAATTTGCGACAATTTTCACCCGCATACAGTTTCCGCTATTTTTATTATACTTTTTATACCTGACGCATGCAACCCTATCCACCCTGCACCCTATTACGGCAGGTCGGATCTAATCATTGCAATATAACCTCTGTGTCCATACAATATGGACTATAGGTACAACTTATCTATGCAGTTCATATAGAATGCTCATATACCTACAATCCATCCATACTAATATTATAAATGCGAAAAAGTGTGTCTGTCTGTCTGTCTGCTACGTTGTCACGGCTCAACCACTGAACCGATTTTAATGAAAAGTACAGACTTAAGAATTCCCCGGAATGTACCTAACATTCCGGGGAAGGACATAGGCTACTTTTTATCCCAGAAAAACAAACAGTTCCCGCAGGATAGTATACTATCTTTCACGCGTACAATAACGCCGAAACAGAGCTATGAATTGACGTCGTTTTTTGCATAGACATAGTCAAGGACTTAAAAAGTGATATAGGCTAGTTTTCTTTCCATAAATAAACATTCAGTTCCCGCAGGCTAGCATGCTTTGCACATGATAAAATAAGGTTTGCACCAAAAAATATTGTAACAAACCTCAATTATTATTGAAACCTTGAGTTACGCGAGCGAAGCCGAGGGTAATAGCTAGTTGTACATAAACTACATAATGGCCGCAACTTCGTCCGCGTGGATTTAGCTTTAGGTACACTCTTTGATTTTTCATGATTAAAGCTAGTCAAGGCTTCGTCTGCGATGGCGTTTGCTGACGCGCGTGCTGTGCTTGTTTGGAGTATTTTTTTTTTGTTAAGAGTGGCTGGTTTTTGTGTTAGTTGGTGTTTTTTAGTGGTGGAACTGACTGGGAAGCGCTCTAAAGGGGCGCCGCGCGTATGTCGGCGGGCGCCGGCGCAGACGGAGTCCATACTTGTATAAATTCAATAACTTGAAAATATCACAAACTTGACATTGGCTAATCAGAGTAAAGCCAGATTTAAAGAAAAAAAAAAAAAAGCTAGTCAAGCATTGAGGTAACTACATTTATGATGATGCCCGCAACTTTATCCTCGTGAATTTAGGTTTTACAAAATCTTTGATATAATAATAATTATTCTTTGACTTTCGGGGCCCAAAAGATTTTTTTTAAATTTATAAACAAGCGCTTTGCTGCAAGTGATGATGCAGCCTAAGATGGAGCGCGTTTGGCATGAAGATTGCCTATTCACTCTTGACTTGTATGTATCAATTATTTAAATTAGAGGGAAAAACTGATGCTGGAAGGGTGTTCCATATCCCAGCGGTTTGAATTAACAAGTCTAAATTAAAAATTTATAACACCCCCGACAAGTGAAGGTTACAGTAACTAGAAAAGAGCTGATAACTTTCAAACGGCTGAACCGATTTTCTTGGATTATAGCTAAGAACACTCTCGATCAAGCAACCTTTCAAACAAAAAAAACTAAATTAAAATCGGTTCATTGGTTTAGGAGCTACGATGCCACAGACAGATACACAGAGACACGTCAAACTTATAACACCCCTCTTTTAGGGTCGGGGGTTAAAAATGAGGACGCAAATCGCTTGGTAGGTACGTATCCGTGGAATTCCGACTAGTTACGGGTGCACCTTGTCTTGCGTCAATTGACTTCAAAGTAGCCTATATCCTTCATTCGGAATGCAACGATAAGTATCAAATGACGTAATGGTAGTGATAACTGGAGCCGCGGGCAAAGTTACTAGTCAGTATAGCCATAAGGCACAAAGGTCAATACCCGTGTCAATGACCGTGCACCGCATGTGACGCGGCCATTTTTATATGCGTTGAATCATCTTACGGTAACAGATGATCGACTGTGACAGGGACAAACGATGTTCTTTGTACTTATCTCCGAGCAATCTGTAAGAATCATACACGACTTTGTTCTTCGACAACAAGTCTGCGATGTTACGTGAACCTGATGGTAAGCGACCCAATCTAAGGCCAGGGACAAAATGCAAGTATGTAGCCGAAATTCGGCACGCAGAATTTCGCTTCAACCTATGTGATAAGCGCAGGATTTTGGCAACTATAAGCCCTCATTCGCACGAGAGCTTTTTTATCGTCCGTTAAAAAAGCGTTCAAATAGAACAAATCCATTCCCAAGTGTCTGTTCACACGTCAACGCTTTTTTAACGCGCACTTTGTATGTTCAGCGCAACGCCAGGTTTTAACGCAACGCTTTTTTAACGCTCGTGCGAATTAGGGCTAAGGCAGTGACAGGATTTTGTGAAACAACAAGACAGGATCGCGTACGCGCTGATAACAACAAACAAAATTGGAAGTACCTACCTACGAGTAGGTAGGTACATAGGTAGGTACAAGAGTTATTATTATTTTCTACATCCGTGGAAAACAAAGATTCGTAAATTAGTTTGTAAATTACTTAGGTGTGGAAAAAAAGGGTGTGACCGAAATATGGGTTTTGCCTAAATCTAATAATATCTAGTTAAAAAAACAACTGTTCATATGTATTGTACGGAGCCCTAAAAGATCGAAGCCCGACTCGCACTTGGCCGGTTTTTTTTATTTTTCCGTTCGTTAAAAAATAAATTTTTTTTTATTTACTTTATGTGACATATATAGTGATAGTCATAGTGATATAACAACATTTGCGACATACAGGCCTTCCGTTTAGTGTTGCGTTACACCGCATCGATATCGCTGTCCGTCACTCGATACTCTTGCGTCACAGATATCGATTCCGGAGGATGTCGAGGCGAACTAGCCCCACGCTCAGGAAGGCTGGCCTATAAAAAACCTGTACTTAATAATTTCGACCGAATTTCGGCCACGGCAGCCAGTTTTTAACCCCCGACCCAAAAAGAGGGGTGTTATAAGTTTGACGTGTGTATCTGTCTGTGGCATCGTAGCTCCTAAACGGATGAACCGATTTTAATTTAGTTTTTTTTGTTTGAAAAGTGGCTTGATCGAGAGTGTTCTTAGCTATAATAGAAGAAAATCGGTTCATCCGTTTGAAAGTTATCAGCTCTTTTCTAGTTTTCTTACAGAGGTGTCGGGGGTTTTTTAAAATTTTGAGTTTTTATTTTTTTATTGAGAATTGATTGAGCTTGCGCGTGACGACAATCATGCCTGAGAAACAATGCTGAAGTCTAGATTGGAACGCGCTTGCCTAGATGATGCCTTGAAGGTATCCATCCTCCTCCGAGGAGGAGGTACCGGGGACCTTGCGAGTAGGTCCCCGGTGGAAGGTCAGCCTCAGCGGACGTCGCTTGATCGCGGTTGATGGCTTTGGTGTTCCCGTGACCCAGTAGCCAGGCGAGGCGCAGTAGCGCCGCTGGGTTTTAGTGGGTATTCCAGTCGCCTCTCGGCCGGCGAGTCCCACATCTCAGCTGGCTGGCTGGCTTATGGCTGGCTGGCTGGCTTCCGGGGGAGGATGCGTGAATACCCCAGCGTTAAAAAAATGGCAGTAGGATTAAAGCTGCCACGGTTGTATAATGGTGATTTAAAGTAGAGAAAAAACCGCTTTTTAGGGTTCCGTTATGGAAAACAAAGGAAGCGTTTCTGGTTGGCCGATTGTGTCCCAAAAACGTTGACCCAAGTCGGTAGCTAAATGAGTGCCCCACTTTGGAACTCCTATGGTCCTAATTTGACCTTTATCGTACTTTCGTACTTCGGAGAGCACATCAAGCCGTCGAGCCTGGTAATTATGACTAACATCTGATAAAAATAATCCATACTACGGCCTTATATTATACTTTCACGGCCCAACAGTTTAACCGATTCTATTGAAATTTGGTACAGGGTATATCCCGGGGACGGACATAGGCTACTTTTTACTTTTTATTCGGGAAAATCAAAGAGTTCCCACGGGATTCCTAAAAACCCATCCGCTTAACCGACTTGTATGAAATTTGCTTTTTCTAGTCATAAATATACTCGAAATCACACTCCTAATTAAGGTTTCCCGTTTGTATGTCACAGGCATTTCAGTCGGAACTAATAAAGCCGTATAACTCGAAAACTCATTATTAAAACTCGTTACCATTACGTAAGCGTGTACTCAAACTCCATTACTACGACATCAGTCCAACTCCAGTTAGAAATAGAAGTACCTAACTCCTATTTTACGAGAACAAAATACAATAATCATTTATCTCTTTCCAACAAACGTCCACACATCCGGTGCGACAAAGACGGATGTAGGTACAAGCTAATCTCGAATGCATTTCGTAGCGACATTCGATCCCGAATGTTATTTCCTTCAAATATCGAAAAATTGTAGAGGTTTCTTCCGAAATCTAATATTTTAGATCAACTGACCAATATAGCCGGTCGTGTTGCACCAGGCCATGGCTTTTGACGACAGGCGATCTGAGTCTTGAGATCTGCCAGTTAAATTCTTTATTGACTTGTTATGCATACAGATTCAATTCAAGTAGCGAGCAAGAAGATGAGGAACAGGAAAAAAAGGTACATCGACGGCTCACTACTGAGCACTGCAGGGGTTGGCCATTGTCCACTACGCTGGTCAAGTACGGATTGGCAGACAGCAGACTTCACACACCTGTGAGAACTTATAAAGAAACTCTCAAGCATGCAGATTTCCTTACGTTGTTTTCCTTCACCATTAAAGTAAGTGATATTAAATTGCTTACAAGTGTAAATTAAAAATTTATAACACCCCCGACAAGTGAAGGTTACAGTAACTAGAAAAGAGCTCATAACTTTCAAACGGCTGAACCGATTTTCTTGAATTATATCTAAGAACACTCTCGATCAAGCCACCTTTCAAACAAAAAAATAAAATTAAAATCGGTTAATTAGTTTAGGAGCTACGATGCAACAGCCAGATACACAGATACACACATCAAACTTATAACACCCCTCTTTTTGAGTCGGGGGTTAAAAACACATGTAACTCCGAAATGTTCCAAATGCGTGCCCCTGCCCAGGATAGAACCTCTGAATCCTAGGCATATGTTTAAACACTAGGATAAAGGTTGCCTAAGTAAAATCAGTCAAGGTGACCGCGATTCAAAGTTCGACAAAGCCGTGGCCCAGAGGTCGGAATAAAAGTACCGACTAAGTTGAGACTGTACCGAGCATGGAACTTACACATCGAGTTACTTGATGAGTAAGAACTTACTCGACTGTCCAACTTGAACTTTTCTTAAGATTTTTCTTACAATTTATTCAATTAAGATTGTTTGCGAAGCAGCTCTGACATAGAATGTAACTTGAGAGTAATTAGGTTATAAAAGTTTTTAGTTACTAGTTTGTTACCTATATAGGTGGAATTCCTTGGAGGAGGCTTTTACCCAAAGGGGGTCCATACAATATAAGAACCTAGACTCCTGACTAGACACATACTACCAATGTAAATAATTTGTACTAACAAACTAATCATAATTTTAATTTGTAATATAATTACTAACTCACTAATCAATACTATTCTTAAGTTTATTATTATGGTATCAAAAAAAATTTAATTTATTATTATTTTTTGTATGGAATTAAATAAAGCTTCGTTATTATTATCGTTATTATTATTAGCTATATAGGAATTAGGAGTTAAGATATCTTAGACGATAGGTTCTATCAATTTTCCCCTCTAATCTTAATATGGACACCATCAAGTCAAGTGTAAATAGGCATCTTATCATCATACTGATTTGTATGACGTCAGTGGATATAATCGAGGGATATAATTTCTGCCCCTTCTCCCTCTCCCTTCATGTTAGCCGGGCTGTACTAATGACCAACCTGCTTTGTTTTCTGTGGCCTTTATAATTCCGTCATGTAATATGTCCAACTTCAATCGGTTTTAAATTGACACAAGTGTAAATTAAAAATTTATAACACCCCCGACAAGTGAAGTTTACAGTAACTAGAAAACAGCTGATAACTTTCCAACGGCTGAACCGATTTTCTTGGATTATAGCTAAGAACACTCTCGATCAAGCCACCTTTCAAACAAAAAAAAAACTAAATTAAAATAGGGTCTTTAGTTTAGGAGCTACGATGCCACAGACAGATACACAGATACACACGTCAAACTTATAACACCCCTCTTTTTGGGTCGGGTGTCAAAAATGTAGTCAAATGCAAAGACAAAACCTCGTATAATATTAAGTAAGTATTGACATCTTATTTATTATAACATGCAAACTTTTATAATTAAAAAAAAAACAAAAACATTATTTTTCATTACAATAACACAAAGGAGAGTTGGTAGCAAAACAAAACGATAAGTCGAAAATAATAAGATGGAAATTCATTTTTAATCTGACTTCGTACGAGAAGCGTAAGTAAAGAGGAGTAGAATTACATGTCGAACACAAATTATTCCTACTCTAGGGTTGCTACAACTCCACGTCGATTTCTGAATCTATAATATTGTACATTTTAAATTTTGTGAAAATTGAGCTATATTGCAACCAGGCCGACTGAATATCTGGTAAAAAATGAAACGAATCACAATGTTTGAAATCGCTTAAAAATTTAAACACCATAATTCGTGTTTTACAGTCGAATTTCAGATTTCCAAATCAAAAACTGTTAAAATGTCAGAACACTTGTTGGCGATCTCCTTTCTGGATTTCGAGGGGATTTTTAAACGTCATCCGTTAAGTCACGGAAAAATGCTGGTGAAATACAGCAACGATTACAATTCAAATCTTTAACGACACAGGTTTTGTGTAGTTGAAAGATAAAGGGAGGTCAAACTCGCTTGTACCTACTCGTATGTATTAACAAATGACAACTGACACCCCTACCACATATTATTATACCTAGCATAAAAATGAGCGAAATTCTTTTACGCATAAAAGGTGACGGGAATACGTAAACAGAAAACGGAAAAAAATTCTGAAGACTTTGATCTTATTTGTTGGATCTTTTATTTATTTAGGCGATCCCCAGTAGGTATAACTATCTATACCTAGTACCTACGCGGCATATTATGTATTCAAGTACTATTTATCGAAGACACAGAATTCAGAATAGACATAGAAGTGGTAAGTAACAAACCTCTCTGCTAGGTCGGGATTTGGCAAAACTGTCATTTTGACAAGCAATCACCGCTGTCAATGTGACAGTTATGTTTGAGATGACAGTTATACTATTATAACACGAGACTGTATTAACTGTGTTAATAATGTATAGTATACACTATACATGTATATACATACACTAGCTTGTGTAAAATAGGGGTTGAAATTTCAAAAATCCTTTCTTAGCGGATGTCTACGTCGTGATAGCTATCTGTATGTTATCCACTAGTATCGAGCTGTGCGTTGATAGATCAGTCAGTCAGTCAGTCAGTCAGTCAGTCAGCCAGTCAGTCAGTCAGCCATCCAGCCAGTCAGTCAGTCAGCTTTTTCTTTTATATATTTAGATATTTACAAAAGGAACAAAGTATTTGCAGCAAAAGTAAAAGCTATGAAAGCTCTATAATAGCCATTTAAAGCTTACATAAAGACGTTGGTAAGTGAATAATAAAATATATGACCAATATAAAACAATAAAACGGCGTAGCTATCTATAGTAGTAGGATAGCTCGTCACAACAGGGGCAGCGCCCTGCAATTGGTGTCGCCATGGGTTTCCAAAACTATGGAATGTGTTCTATCATTATTTTTTTAACCCCCGACCCAAAAAGAGGGGTGTTATAAGTTTGACGTGTGTATCTGTGTATCTGTGTGTCTGTGTATCTATGTATCTGTGTATCTGTCTGTGGCATCGTAGCGCCTAAACGAATGAACCGATTTTAATTTACTTTTTTTTTGTTTGAAAGGTGGCTTGATCGAGAGTGTTCTTAGCTATAATCCAAAAAAATTGGTGCAGCCGTTTAAGAGTTATCAGCTCTTTTCTAGTTTTCTTGTAGAAAAGAAGGTTACATAACCGTTAGGTTCATAATATTATGTCAATTGACAAATGTCAAGCTGTCAAGATGGACGTTGCCTTGATACATAATTATTTATTTGAAAATGATGTTTTGGAAAACTCTGATACTTTGGATCGTAGGCGCGGAATAGTCCAAGAAAATCGGTTCAGCCGTTTGAAAGTTATCAGGTCTTTTCGGTCTTTTCTAGTTACTGTAACCTTCACTTGTCGGGGGTGTTATAAATTTTTAATTTACACTTGTTTAACCGTCAGTTACAACAAGATGAAGTTGTAACTGACGGTTATAGCACTAAAACCCGACTACTACCCGCAAACATCCGATAAATAGCGATAAATATAGTAAAATTGTTTTTTTGTCACTCGGTGTGTTTTAACATTGTATTATATTCATATTTATGAATTCAGAATTTTCTCCTCTTTCATTTTGACATCCCACTGGATACAATAGCAAAAACAAACTTTGGAGACCCGACTATTTTTGATATAACATCCGTTATGTCAATTTATTTCGTATAGAATATAACCTACGTCACCCGGACCTTTACAACGAATCATAAAGATGAATGAGGTATCAAATGATACCTCATTCATCAAAATCGGCCCAGTATTTTAGGCGCTACGGTGGAACACACAGAATCTGGGTACAAACATACATACATAGACTGCTAAAATCATAACCCTTCCTTTTGGCTTTGCCGTAGTCGGGCAACAAGTGTAAATTAAAAATTTATAACACCCCCGACAAACAACAGTAATAACTAGAAAAGAGCTGATAACTTTCAAACGGCTGAACCGATTTTCTTGGATTATAGCTAAGAACACTCTCGATCAAACCACCTTTTAAACAAAACAACTAAATTAAAATCGGTTCATTAGTTTAGGAGCTACGATGCCACAGACAGATACACACGTAAAACTTATAACACCGCTCTTTTTGGGTCGAGGGTCAAAAAAAGCGCTCAGCCTGTCCCATGGCGTGGACATGGTGTCAGTAGTGGGCGCGCCGTCACCATGGCGACCGCCGTGTTTGCCGCCGTATCGATCGGCGCTTCCCTGTTTACGTCCCGTGCACCGGCAGCGGCGCTTCGGAAACTGTCTGCCGGCGGTGCACTGCCGCTGTTCTTTACTATTGTTCCACACAAATTAAGTTTGGTCATACTCTGTACTCTGCAGACGAGTCATTTCAGCTTTGTTAAAACATAACAGTTTATAAGTTTAGGTTGTTACAGCTATACTCACGTATTTAATAGATGTAAGCCTAGTTAGTTTCGAACTCATCCGGGATTCTTTTTCATAGGGACTCAAGCTCGCTGCGCGTTGAGCCTAGTTGGGTATAGCGGTAACAACATCGATGTATATGGATTAGCCTTTCCCGTACAATTCCGTCCGCAAAAATACGCTTGAATGTTACGTCATCGTCATTGACAAAGTCAATAGACTTTTGCAAATTCTATTGACTTTTTGAGCGCGTTTTTTATCTTCGAAGGGCCTATCCATATACATCGATGGGTAACAACCTATACTTATAAATATAATGGAAAACGCTAACAATAGTTTTAACGTAAAACATAACAGTTAGTTTAAGGGACTTCGCGTACGCGATAGAGTGAATAGTTTCAAAGAACATTTGATATGTAATGCAGCCAGTGGTCTTGAATTTGGACTTAGTACGCGAGATCTCTAACTGTGGTACAAAGTTTGTTTATTTGTATGAATAAGCGATAAGGCCGACTTTTGTATCCTACTTTTACCATACATTACTTTAGGTTAACGGAGAGTACCCTATAGGTTTTCTTGACAGACACGACAGACGGATAAACAGATGGAAAAGAAAGTTATCCTAAAGGGGTTCCATTTTTTTTTTTGAGTTACGGAACCCTAAAAATACCAAATACAAAGTGATACATTAAAAAAAAAAGAATATTATTCATTTATAATCATGACTAACATTCCCTTTTCCCCTCCAACTAAGCGATAAGCTTGTGCTAGGAGTGGGTACGACAATAGTGCAACGGATGGGTTTTGAACCGCCGCCCTTTCGGATTTCAGTCCGCTCCTATACGCGTTGAGCTATTGAGGCTTGAATTTTTGTAAAATATATCTTTGAAAATATAGGTAATGAAAAATCTCCTCATTATTAAAGAGCCGTTAATAATATCGGTGTTTAGTTTACAAATCGACTCGAACACTCATTACGTATTTCCGATTGGTCTTGAGCGGTTTCGATTTGCTTTGAAAAAGCTTTGACTTTCCCGAAAGGTTTCGTTTTCAATCCCGCTGTGTTTGCACGTCAAATGACGGATTGCTCTCGATACCTACTCCAATGTTCAACGGTTTATTTATACAAATCCACGTTTAAGGAAGATTTCGTTCGAGAAATAAATTGAAATGGTTTATATTTTTGAGCTGAAAAGTAGAAATATTGAAATAGTCAGGAACCTATTCCTATACCTATATACAGGTCTATTGACAACCTCTAGGTAGGTACGCACTAGACGAGTCATTCCTAACAAAAAAAATCAAGACTAGGTATGTTTTATATTATACTTAGTGGTATTTTAAATTTTCTTTTTTGTAACCTGTCGTTTTTGTGTTTTGTGGTGCTATAAAGTATACCTATAATATGTTGCAGCGATGGTTTATAAGGCATAAACCAGGAGTTAGCCAACTCTCTTAGGGGTATGGCTAAACTCAGTGAATGCATTTCACTATAAAAATCTAGTGATATAACTTATTTTTTAGTGGCATATCAATTTTGACAGCTTCATAGAAAATAATTTATTATTCGAAAAATTTGAATCAGTGTTTTCATAATTCCTTACTAAGTTCTATTGTTGAAAAGCGGTTTTTTTCGAAGGCAAGCTTACTATCTCAAAAACAAGGCAGATTTGTGGTTCTGAATTCTGATGCACTAGTCCAAGTAGGTACGCTCTATGGTTCTCAACATCTCAACCTTATAATCTGTTATCTGACTAACCTAGAAGTAGGTAGGAATATTAATGTGTTACTCAGAATCATCTTTGAAATTCAAAGAATTTTCGTATACCTACGTACCTAAGTATCAAGTAAGTAGAACAGGTAAGATTTCTTATCTCTTCAGAAAAAACGAGGTAGGTATAATGTTATTTCGCGCAATTCTTCTTTATCCGAGCTCAAGCGTGTACCTACTTACTCATTACACTTCCTTGAAAAGTCAGCATAACTTACCTGAAACAAAATTAAAAACTCCATTATTATTACTTTAATCGTTATAAATCGATATGTATATCGATATACTACCTATCCGATCTGCCCAAAATTTGGGTGAAAAAAATATATCTAAAAACCAAAAGAAAACCTACATGCAAACTTTAAAGTTTCTAAAACCTTGCAGTTTGAGTTGTCGTCATGCTTGTTGTATATGAGTTGTATGCGGAAGGATCTGGGAACCCACCGCATTATTATCCCAACAGAACTCCTGCTATTATGTTATTAATGGAAAGGAGTCATGACCCTCAGCAATTTGGAATACAACTATAAAGACTATTAAAAGTGGAGGGGAAAACTGATGCTAATGACAGAGCGTCCAAACTGCAAAGAATGCAAATAAGTATCATCTTACAGCTGAGATAACTCCAATATCCCTAAAAATACTTAAAACCATCGCCCATTGTAACTGCCTCATTGTTTCCCCACACAATGCTGCCCTTTCATGGGATTAATGCATTAAATTCTATGGGTGTCCGACACCGGATTGTAGTCAGTGATAAAATGGTTAACTTTAACAGTTCAAATTAATGTTACGATGTTAAATTGGTGACGTTTATGAAGATTTACGGTGGAACCGTCTTTTGATACTTCTAAAGCTTTTTCTAATATAAAAAGACTTTTAGTAAAGACTAAGGCTGAAATCTATAGAAGGCACTTTGACTTTGCTTAGACTTAAGTTTCAGTTTGAACGAGACAGATTTATGCCAGCGGTATAACGCTGTCTCGTTTTAACAGTTAAAAGTCAAAGAACGCTCTATAGATCTTAGCCTAAAAGGGGTGTCCCATCCGATATCTTCTGACGTCGAAGCGATATCGGATCGGATAAAGTATCGTATAATGGGGTTATTCTGCCGTTTTCTTAAGACTGCTGTTTGTTTATGCACGCTTTACACAAAAACCATTGATCCATTTAGTAGGACCTTTACGGTTTCGATGGTACGATGAAACACAGAAAGAAAGCACAAATGTCGTAAGACAGTCGGATCCGACAGTCGCAAGTTAGTAGCGGGCCTTATGCATCTTAGCGTAACTATAACTTACACGCTAGAATGCACGCCGGCCCCTTGCACACATGACGCAGACGTAATGTAATTGGGACAACGAAACGTCGTTACCGTGACTGACTGATTGAGACGGATTAGGCCGTTTGCACACGCGGCGACTAATGCCTTGAATAATTATAGTGAGAGTAGTTGGATGTTACTTGCTTGTTCTGCACGTATAAATAAACACTACGGCTTAATCCACAAGATTCGCTTTACGAGATATGTAGTGAGCTAGGTGTATGAGAGTCTCCTCGAAGGTTGAGATTCGAAAGGAAGAAATCCGTATGAGAACAAAAGTCTCTGAAATTGTCCATTCCATAAGTAAGTTTAAGAGAGTGTGGGAGTGATATTAGAAAAATTGAAGGCTAAGATTCGAAACGAAGAAATCCGCAAGAGAACGTCACTAACATAGTCCAAGCGATGGCTTGGTAGGCTTTGAACTAGGTTGAAACGACAGGAGGAAGACCGGAAAGTTCTGAAGTGGACACCGCGTACAAGGTAAGCGTAATGTGAGTCGTCTTTAAGGTGGACTGACGATATAAAGAGGGTAGTGAGAAGTGCATGAGGAAAGAAAGAAACAAGAAAGAAAACTTTTTTTATTTGCTCATTATAACACTACAATATACCTTAAAACTAATTGAATTAATCTATATTATACTTATAAGTAAAAGTATACTAATTAAAGTGTCACGTGCTGAAAGCTGAGGATTGGATATAGTGGCACTCATCAAGAAAGGCCTATGCTCAGCAATGGACGTCCACAGGCTAAAATAATGATAAAGTTAAATAAAACGGTGGACTCTCTTAGTCTTGCGGATTTTATCCCGTGAAAGAAAAATAGTTATCCCGTAGAGTTCTACACAAAGAAACGCTTGGCAACTTGGCATCTACCAATTAAAAGTACCTAGTCTGTTAGTGACTACAGCAACTTTTCTTTTATGTTCTCAGTGACTTGAATTTACTCGTTAAGAGTTCTGATGTGTACCCTAACCTGACACATGTATCTTCTTACCTATTTGTCTATAAAAATTTAATTTTATAAGCGTGTTATGTATTTGTCACGGAATAATTGTGTTTTACATCGTTTGTGAGCACTGATTAGTCAAATTAATTAGAAAACAAACTATTCAAATTTAATTTTTATTTTGTTTAGTAAAAACACTTACAACGAGGAGATTAACATAATAGCAAACATTGTACACCTAATGTATTCTATCCCTTTCTCTCACAAGCTAAATCCTATAGATGTATGTGTTTCTCTTTTTACTGTGGCTTTTTAGCTTCACCGGGTCTCAAATCACAGTGATAACAAAGAAGTTTTCACTTAAAAAAATAACAGTTCGTTCAATTTCGGCTTCGACCAAAACTCTGGTTTATTATGGCCAAAGCCGAAGGTTTGACCACGTTTTTGGCCGAACGTTCGGTCGGCCAGTAATTAATGATGATGTTATGTATGTACACAATTGCAATGTCTGTAAGCACCCTTAAACAGAAATTACGTTAAGCGTCCACACTACACTCCCCAAGGGATGGCGTAATGTGACGCTAGCCTTATAGCACTCCGCTGAGAATTGAGACAATTTGCATACTAAGATTTAATTTTAAAACCACTTTGATTAATTTTATGATACATACGAGCAGAATATGCTGTGGCTGTGGTAAACTCACTTTACTTTTCCATTGGGATTTCAAAAATCTGAATTTGAGCTAATTCGCTGAAATCTAATTTATTCCAAGCGCCAGAGTTTTGGTAATGCTTTCATGGGATAGGTACACTAATATGTATTATAAAGAGGTAAAGTTTGTATGTTTGGATGTAGGAGGTAATCTGCGAAACCAGTCATTCAATTTCAAAAATTCTTTCAGTGATAGATTATTATTATCTGTACTTACTTAATATAATTTAATTATATTACAGATAATATTTCAGATCAGATTTGAAACCGGCCAAGTGCGAGTCAGACTCGCGCACCGAGGGTTTTTACTTTTTACCGTACTCGGGTATTTTTTCGACATTTTGCAAGACAAATCAAAAACTATTATGCTTAAAAATAAATAAAAATCTGTTTTAGAATGTACAAGTAAAACCTTTTCATATGATACCCCACTTGGTATAGTTATCTTACTTTGAAAACACATTTCTTTTTTTTCTTCTGTGATGTAACCACAAAAATTCACGGTTTTCAGATTTATTCCTTTACTTGTGCTATAAGACCTACCTACCTACCAATTGTCATGATTCTAGGTCAACGGGAAGTACCCTATAGGTTTCTTGACGACACGACGGACAGACGCAGACAACAAAGTGATCCTATAAGAGTTCCGTTTTTCCTTTTGAGGTACGGAACCCTAAAAAGTACTATGTTGCAGTATGTACATAGATAGGTATTTACCGAGCTATCGCTGTCCAAAGGAAAATGAGATCTCACCTACTTAGAAACAAAGCGAATTCACTCAAACGGGGAATCGAATCTGATAACTTATTCTTGCAAATCGATTCGCACCACGGTGCCACATGTAGCGTAATGTGATAATAAAAGCATTTTCTTATCAAGATGTTAACGACATTGTATACAAAGTGCGTACAATAACAGTAGGGTTGGCAAAACATCACAAAATAATAACGTTGAAAAATGGAGAACTTCATTTAAATGTTGCAACGACAAATCGAGATAAGCCTAAATTGCAGTAATTAACACCGTATAAGATGCTTACAAATTAGGTAGAAAAAATTTAGATCAAGTTCACCTACCTGAGACAGTTTTATTAATTTGAACCTAAAAAGTATCACAAAAAATTATCTACATTACAGGTCTATTTAAGGACGAGTACATAAACTATTTACCTAAATTTTCATCATGTATAACAAGATTTTAAGCGTTAAATGTTACTTCTACATCTATTTAAAGACGGGTACATAAACTATTTATCTAAATTTTTATCACGTATAACTAGAATTTAAGCGTTGAAGGTTTGGAAATGTAATACCTATTTCAAAAAAATATCTTAAAGAATTTGAAATGTAAAGCTGCTGAAATGGAGAGAAGATTGTATAAAATGCTAAATGCTTTCTTTCATAATTAATTTATTCCGGACTTGGCAACCCTAAAACGCGGCCGTTGGTAACATTTGTGTTACGCGCCAACAGAGTTATATTTGCTTATATAGGTAACCGCTTTTTGATGAATTATGGACTTAATAACTTAGACATTAAGGTTCACTTTGATCCGTATTGATGTTTTGCGGGTAACGAATGTAAATCGCCACGGAATAGGTAATGGAGGGCACCTGTGGCTCTTTTGAGCGCGCGCCTATGACATAAATATCCCGAAGATACACAATATCGCGTGAAAAATAGTAATACAAACGCACAGCTATCCCTGAACTATGCTTACGAGTAATCCAATCCACTTGCTCTGTCAGTTCAATTAGATTGCTGGCAAGAGTAGCCGTTTAATAAGTTATTACTGATACTAAAACTACTACTGACTACTTAAAACCAAAAATTAAGTTTGTTAAGTTAACTATTATAAGCATAACGTCCAAGAAAAAGCATTTTATGTGACTAACATATTTCAAAAACCTTCAGGCTCAAAATGTTGAATTCCTAAAATGTTGAATCTATACTAATAAATAAAATTGGAGTGTCTGTCTGTAATTTCGAAATAACTACCTCATATTAAGCTCATATGGTTATTTGAACGATACCAACACTGAATCACACGTTTTTAAAATTTTTGTCTGTCTGTCTGTTTGTCTGTCTGTCTGTCTGTCTGTCTGTCTGTCTGTCTGTTTGAAAAGGCTAATCTTCGGAACGGCTGGACCGATCTTGACGGGGTTTTCACAGACAAGTAGAGAATTGACCAGGGAGTAAAATAGGCTACTTTTTTAACCGACTTTCCAAAAGGGAGTTGTGTTTTTCTACCTATGTACACCGAAATCTCCGAGATTTCTGAACCGATTTGCGTCATTTCTTTTTTAATCGATAGAGGAACTTCGCGACATTGTTTCATAAAAAAATTGGAGTCCAACTCCTCAATCCTGATGCTGCAGGGGATCTGACCAATCCACGCGGGCGAAGCTGCGGGCATCATTATAATAATAAAGTATGTTTACATATACATACCAATTAGCTTTTTAGCCCTTGAATTAACTTTAACGGTGACATTAATTCAACCGCCCTATTTGACGAGCTGTCATTATTTACATATTTTTTTCTAAGAAACTGTGTATCTTGGAGGCCTGCATAATATCAATGGCGCTTCCCTACAGTTTTTGCTATAAAATGTGACCTTAGGGTGAACTTAATATAGAAGTTTATGGGTCCTTAACACAAAACGTGATTCAGAAACTAAGTAAATAAGGATTTCGGTGAAATACTGTTATTATCATTATGGTTTCTTGTTGGATTGAGTCTGCGTGTATTTTAGGGAATTTTTCTTATGAAATCTTTTATTTATTATGTATAAAAAGTACGATAATATATTTTGATTAAATTTTAGTAAAGGAAAGTTTATGTACCAGACGCTCAAGTGAATAAGGGTTGGGCAAACCCGACAGATAGTATGGTAAAAAAACGTGGGAATTTACAAAAACTGATGTTTCTAAAAAAGAAATTTCTTTCTTAATTCTTGTTTATGGCTCATAAACTACTTTTTAAGGTTAGCCACTTTTTAGTACAAGTGTAGATTTAAAATTTATAACACCCCCGACAAGAACTAGGAAAAAGCTGATAAATTTCAAAGGGCTGAACCGATTTTCTTGGATTATAGCTAAGAACACTCTCGATCAAGCCACCTTTCAAACAAAAACAACTAAATTATAATCGGTTCAATAGTTTAGGAGCTACGATGCCACAGACAGATACACAGATACACACGTCAAACTTATAACACCCCGCTTTTTGGGTCGGGGGTTAAAGATACAAAGATCTTTTCGACATAACCCCTTAAATACTGTAAGTTCATTAGGTAAATTATGTATTATAATATAATACCTACAAATTACAACGTAATATGTAAAAGGAATCCCTTCGTGAAACTTAATTAAACCTCGCCCAAAAATTACCAACTCATTCAATATCATGAATAAAGTCTATAAGCAGGTTCATCTCGCGTATGAACTTCGTCACCGTGTGCGCTCATCAGTCTTTAAGCAACACGTATAAGAGTTGACATAGCCTTTCCATTAAATACAAAAAGTTAAACATCACTAAAACCCGGCTACTACTATACCCCGTGAACTGACGCTAGGTAGCGATAGATATAGAATAAAATTCGTTTTTCTGTCCCTCGGTGTATTTTGGACATTATATTATTTTTATTTCAAATTCAATAGTGTTTCCTCTTTCATTTGATATACCATTCGATACAATAGCAAGAACAAATTTTTGGAGACCCTCACATTTTTGGATGTAACGTCCGTCAGGTAACTTTTTTTTTCACAAAAAATGTAGCCCGGATCCTAATAACGAACCGATTGACACCTCATTCATCAAAATCGGCTCAGTAGTTTAGGCGCTACGGTGGCTATCGCACAGTTCCATGGCACTTTGTTAAGCTTATTGTGAGCTTATTGGACCCAGTGGTCCAACATTTTAGCAGATACGTCGAATATATTTTCTCTTACATCGAAGGCGAGGGAGGGGTTATGCTAATTTATGTCTTAAATATGTATATTAATTAAGCCGTGTTTGCGTCGCGCCACGTTGTGAATTCACATGAATTTCACGCCCCGAGGGTTCCCCGTTCTGTACCGAATTTCCTACTGCTTCCCGGGCAAATCGGGTCGCTTACGAGTGTTTCTCTAAGATTTGTGCGATTTGTTTATCTTTTAAGCATCAATTAACCCATTAATTAACCCATAATATAATGGCGAAAACGTGTTTCTTTGTAGGTTCATTGGTTTGTCCTTAAATCACACCGCAACGGAGCATTGGAACGGCGTGATTTTTTGCACGGATATTGGAGTGTGACAGGCTACTTTTCAACCCGAAATATCAAAGAGTTCCCACGGGATTCTATAAACCTATATCCACGCGGACGAAGTCGCATACATCAGGTAGTACTCTACTACCCACATTATTACTCTACTACCCGCATTAATGCGAAAGTGTGTTTATTTATTGGTTTCTTAGTTTGTTCTTCAATCACACTGCAATGGAGCAACGGATTAGGCGTGATTTTTTTCAGGGATATAGTTAAAGACCTGCAGAATGACATGGGCTACTTTTTATCCCGGATAAACGAAGAGATCCCAAGGGATTCTTAAACCTAAATCCACGCGGTCGAACGCGGGCATCAGCATAACTATTACCTCGAAGATAATTTTCGAAAATGCGAACATTTAAACCCAAATCCTTTGTCCGCAAGCTGCCCGGGTTCGTTTTACAGTCCACAAAAACTGTAACTGCACAGATCGAACAGCAATTTCGCCGAATTCCACGTAAATCCGAATTCCGAGTTTTAACCGGAATTGCAATTTTAAACATATCAGTGTCCACTGTATAGATTACCCCTATTTACCTATTTTGTTCTGGTACGTACAAATGTTTTTAACCCCCAGCCCAACAAGAGGGGTATTATAAGTTTGACGTGTGTATCTGTGTATTTGTCTTTGGCATCGTAGCTCCTAAACTAATTTTACCTCCTAAATTAATTTTTTTTATAAAACCGATTTTAATTTAGTTTTTTTTGTTTGAAAGGTGACTTGATCGAGAGTGTTCTTAGCTATAATCCAAGAAAATCGGTTCAGCCGTTTGAAAGTTATCAGCTCTTTTCAAGTTACTGTAAACTTCACTTGTAGGGGGTGTTATAAATTTTTAATTTACACTTGTTATGTATAGATTGAATTTTGGTCCACGATTATCAGTAAACACATTATAGACCTATTGTCGCCTGTAAGGGTTCTTTGTTTGCAGGCCTTGAACTCGACCTTGGGTTTGTATTACTGTTATTCAACTTGTTTACAGTTAACACACAAACTAAGCATTTCTTAACTTACTATTTACGATATACTTAGTGACTGTCTAAATTATTTTTCGGGTTCCGTGCCTCAAAATCAAAAAACAATCTCTAATAGGATCACTTCGTTGTCTGTCTGTCCGTCTGTCGTGTCTGTCAAGAAAACCTATAGGGTACTTCCCTTTGACCTAGAATCATGAAAGGCAGGTAGGTGGTCCTTATCTTTTTCTGATTCTAGGCCAAACGGGAAGTACCCTATAGGTTTTCTTTCCACGAGGTAAGATTACACTCAAGAGCTAACTTGTATCTGAATAAAATAAAATAAATTGACAGACACGACAGACGGACAGACAGACAGACAACTAAGTAATCCTATAAGGGGCCTATTTCCTTTCGATGTACGGAACTCTAAAAACACACAACTTGCATAATATTTCATAACAAATACGAAGATATAATTCAGTTTGCGCCAACTCCTAAACTTCAGCGTGCACTACCCTACTTGGCTCCTATTAATATAAAAAAAGTTAAAAAAAAACTACACAAGAAGTTTTCAAGACCCGCTCGCTACAGGCAGTCGGCAAACTTGAAGTAAATAAGTAGTTCAAGTGCATATGATACATTCTCTGGGAGTGCCTAAGTTAATTTTTTTTAGCTCATTTTTGAGATGAGTGGATAAGAGAATCCCATCTGCTTATTATAAGCGTAGAGAGTTGTAGATTGTAGGATTTTTTAATGCTGAAAGAGTTCGCTTGTATTTAATAAGTTAAATCCATACTAATATCATAAATGTGAAAACGTGTCTGTCTGTATTCTAACTTTTCACGACTTACATTTTTAACCGATTTTGACGAGATTTGATAGGTACTCGTAGCATCCTGAGGATGGACATAGACTTTTTTATTCCCGAAAATAAAAGAGCTTCCACGGTATTTAAACCCCCGACCCAAAAAGAGGAGTGTTGTAAGTTTGACGTGTGTATCTGTCAGTGGCATTGTAGCTCCTAAACGAATGAACCGATTTTAATTAGGTTTTTTTTGTTTGAGAGGTGGCTTGATCGAGGGCGTTCTTAGCTATAATCCAAGAAAATCGGTTTAGCCGTTTGAAAGTTATTAGCACTTTTCTAATAACTTTCAAACGTAAACACAAATTGTAAATCCACGCGGACGAACCTAACAACGACTCTTATTTAAATAATTAATAAGAAATGTCCTATGATATTGTTTTTTTTTTTGTATGCAATGAAGTGATTAAATAAACAAATAATATTCGCGCCAAAATCCGCCAACAGATGATAAAAACAGATGTCAAATAGTTCCGTCGCGGCGGCGCGCATCGTTCGGAAACAGCCAATGACGCGGCGGTTTCCGAATTAATTTCCGATTTTCGAGCGAATTTATTGCCTCATTCATTCAAATCTAAATTGCTTAAATGAAAATAAATCACAATTTTTGATTTGATATTGTTATTAGGTAATATTTCACCGTCACTTTGACACCCACTCTGATAAGCAAGAGTTTATGGGTTCGATCTCCGAATTAGGAAATTTAATTCCTTTTTAACTTATTTTAGAGTTTCGTACTAAGACAATCTGTCTGTTATATCAATTTTAAAATAATCTATAAGACCTGTGAGCTGTAAGGCTGAATATTGAAATTTAGTACAGTTAAATAGAAACCTATTAAGCGCTGCACAGAGGCAAAAAAATAATCTAGAAAAATTTTACTTTCACATAATGATAACAAAATACCTATGAATTTTAAATCATAGTGTGATTTCTTTGACAGTTAAAAAAAATCATTTAATAAATAATGTCCACCAAAGTTTTTAGCAATTAGCATGGCTACCGATGCTTACATTGTGCGTGTCCTGACATCAGTGCCATGGTCTGGTAAGAGACGTCATTGGTGCTAGTTACCAACCAATAATTAAAGCCGACAAGGCATACAGCGAGCGTTACAATACGTGGTACGACGCTAAGCACACGTAAAATCTAGACTTTTTACCTAACTTATAATCAGCTGCAATAAAATAACATCAGCAGCAGCTGATATACTTTTAATTGTCTATGGAAAGAGCAAAATTGAATTCCGAACGATCGTATTACTATAGACAAAGGCCTTATCGGAGAGCGTTAAGTGCTTCGAAAATGGAACATGTCATTCGAAACTTGAAGTATAGTCGTTAAAATGGCGTCGCCCTCGAGGACGTCTTTCGTAAGCTATTTAAATTACTTGTCCTATCACCCTTGTTTGTTTCACTTAGCGCCGAAATTTTATACGTTTAGCAAGTAAATAGGTGTCGTCTGTTGATGTTGTTTTAACGGACGAAACGATTTTTTACTCGCTACCAATTTGCAGCTCTTTTAAAATACATGTTTTCTTTATAAGGTAGATTAAAAAAGGATTTTCAGAAATACCAGAAAAAAAAAGTTCCGATCGAGTTTGTCTGTCCGTGCGCGATAATCTCAGAAGCTACTAGGGGCAGGGATGTTTATTCTATTTCCAGCCACTTCGAGAAAGTTTAGTTGTATGATTGACAAAGGTTAAATGTAAATTGACCGGACTATGATGATAGTAAAAATATTGTAGATTTTTTTGAACTCGAGAGCTTACCTGGTGTCATCATCAAAATGATCAAACCATTACCGGCCCACTACTGACCACAGGTCTGCTCTCAGAATGAGAAGGGTGCATCTTGTATTATATCAAAGTAATTGTAGAGTTGCGCCTCTTAAATAGATCCTAAAAAATACGAACTAAATCCTGTGGATACTTTGACAAGCTACCCAACCGAAAACGGGGTAGATCACTAGTGTCATTATATATATAAAAAGAGATATGTACAGAAAACCGCTTATGCAAATAAGTTGTTTCGTATAAAATGAGTTTTCCAAATGAATCCTTTGAAGAGTACTTCTACATTAAACGCTAGAAATTAAATGTGAACATGTAAATATAAATTTTAATGTGTACTTTATAGTGGGGGTTTAGTGTACTTGAAACTTTTCAATGTAAATTCGGGTAACCAAGTTGTCTTTTTTCTAAAGACTGTCCTGGTTCTATTTTGTTAAATTAGATTTTTGCAACAAAAATCTTTAATACCCGTATTCACAATCATTACTATGAGGTCTCACAGTGCGCTCAAACGCATAGTGTGGGTTCCACCAATCAGATGACTGTGTCACGTCAATTTACAATGATCTTATTGGTGGAACCTACACTATGCATTCGAGCGCACTGTGAGACCTCATAGTAATGATTGCGAATAATATGGCCGTAAGAGATTTCATTACTCTCACAACATACGGTAAGTCTTCAAAAGAATTTTTTTATGAATTTTTGGTTATGTATAATTTGTACCAAAAAAGAATAATAAATAATAATTAATGGTGGAAGAGAAAACTCTTATATCTCTGGACTCTACCACTGACGGCTTACGTATAATATCAAATATAAAAGTATATACACACACAGGTGATACACAGTAATCTCGAGATTTTAATATTATTATCGTCTCCTAATTTCTTAGCTACGTAAATGGTAACCCTACATGTACGAACTAACGTTCGCTCTATTCAGCGATTTTATTCAATTCACTCGAATTTGATATATTTTGAAATGTGTTTTTGAATGTAAATAATTTTATGAAAATTTCACATAATACATAGTATGTTGCCGCAAATTAGTTGTATGTTATGGCACATTTTTTAACCCCCGACCCAAAAAGAGGGGTGTTATAAGTTTGACGTATGTATCTCTGTATCTGTCTGCGGCATCTTAGCTCCTAAACTAATGAACCGATTTTAGTTTAGTTTTTTTTTTTGTTTGAAAGGTGGGTTGATCGAGGGTGTTCTTAGCTATAATCCAAGAAAATCGGTTCAGCCGTTTGAAAGTTATCAGCTCTTTTCTAGTTACTGTAACCTTCACTTGTCGGGGGTGTTATAAATTTTTAATTTACACTTGTTGCAATTTCTGCAGGGATCTATAATTAAGAATCTTTGAATCGGCACAAAAATAACTGTCATTTTGTATGGTACACTATATCCAGCTTATACCATGAAAATATAGTTAGTATTATGAAATATGTGCTGACCAATACCTTTTTTTGGATGAAAATTGAAATCTCCCACCAAATAATAGCTAACTATTCATTTAAGCAATTTTTTCGAATCAGTGACCTATACAGAGATAAGACAGTTTGGGAATAAAGCCATTTCGATGGCAGTTTTATGATGTGATAAATTTCACATGAATATCTGATTCAATGAAATGTTAAGTCAGGCCTTCACATTCTAGGAACACAAAAACAAATTGGGTAAGGTATTTCTGTAAAAGGATTTTTTTACGGTTAGGTTCCCCTTTTCTATTTAACCAAGCATGAAGTTTATGAATAGAATAGGAAGATATTTTATTCAAATAAACTTTTACAAGTGCTTTTGAATCGTCGAAGGAGTATACCATTGGTTCGGTATGCCATTCCTACTGATAAGAACCAGCAAGAAACTCAGCGGTTACTCTTTTCAAATGTTAATTTTTTTATAATAATACTTAGGCTAGGAATAGGTACTATCTGCTTACCTGTTCTACTCTATTAATGTCACACAAGTGGAACTAGAATCTAAAATAGGCGTCAAGCGGAAAGGTGGTATCTACAAATTTTCCAAAATTAACTTTAAGGCGAATCTACCTATTATTTAGGGTTCCGTACCTCTTTTGAGGCAATAGGAACCCTTATAGGATCACTTTGTTGTCTGTCTGTCCGTCCGTCTGTCAAGAAAACCTATAACCTCAACTTCTCGTTGAGCTAGAATCGTGAAATTTAGCAAGTAGGTAGGTCTAATAGCACGGGGCGCCAGCCAGGTAACCTCCCAGTGTGCCTGGATGCTGCTGGTCCCTTTTGGATGCGTCCGAAGGGAAGAGCAGTGTTCGGGCCGGTGCGCCCCGGTAACATGACTAATAATTTCTCTTCGGAGATATTGTTGGCTATGGCTAATGACCTGGCAGGGGGGGAGGTTTCTCCGCGTGTCCCTCTGACTAGCAGAGGGCACAGTGGACGAAGCGGCGGGCGGATGGGACGCGGGCGACGTGCGCGTCCCAAGGTCGGGGGACGCACTTCGTTGGTGCGTCCCGGAGGTGCGGTGGTGGGGACCGAGCAGGTCCCCGGTGGAGGGTCTGCCTCGGCAGACGTCGCTGGCTGGGTCGCGGTTGTTTGCTTCGGCCGTTCCCGTGACCCAGTCGCCAGGCGACGCGCAGTAGCGCCGCTGGGGTTTAGTGGGTATTCCGGTCGCCTCTCGGCCGGCGAGTCCCACATACCCTCCCTCAGCTGGCTGGCTGCCTCACGGCTGGCTGGCTAGCTTCCGGGGGGGGATGCGTAAATGCATTCCCCAGCGTCAAAAAAAAAAAAAAAAAAAGGTCTAATAGCACAAGTAAAGTAAAATATCCGAAAACCGTGAATTTGTGATTACATCACCAAAAAAATGTGTTCATGAGCAAATAATAATTAGTATTGTCAATTTTCAAAGTAAGATAAATATACCAAGTGGGGTATCACATGAAAGGTCTTTACCTATACATTCCAAAACAGATTTTTATAATAATAACAGTTTTACAAAACATAATAGTTTTTGATTTATCGTGCATAATGTAGAAAAAATAACCGAGTACGGAATTCGGTGAGCGGGTCTGACTCGCACTTGCCCAGTTTTTCCTTTTTTATGGCGTCAACTTCAAAAACTATCTCCTTTCTTCGAAGTCGGTTAAAAATAGCTACGTATTAACTAATATAGTACAACAAGGTCGTTTCCTTCGACCGTTCTGATGGTATCTGAAGTTTTATTGTTATTTGCTAAGCAGTTTCGTAACACGCTGCATTCTACAGAACTGCCTATTGCCTATTATACCAACGCCTTCGGTCTGAATCGAGCAGGCGATAAACTTTTACAGCTCGACCAAATTAATGTGTAGTTTTGCTTAACTATTATTATTGTGTGTAAATAAAAAACCAGCCAAGTGCGAGTCAGACTTGCGCACCGAGGGTTCCGTACTCGGGCATTGTTTCGACATTTTGCACGATAAATCAAGAACTATCACACTTCACACTAAATCACACTAATATTATAAAGTGTGTGTGTGTATATTTGTTACTCCTTCACGCAAAAACTACTGAACGGATTTGGCTGAAATTTGGAATGGAGATAAATAATATCCTGGATTAGCACATATGCTACTTTTTATCCCGGAAAATCAAAGAGTTCCCACGGGATTTCAAAAAACCTAAATCCACGCGGGCGAAGTCGCGGGAATCGGCTAGTTATGCATAAAAATAAATAAAAATCTGTTTTAGAATGTACAGGTAAAGCCCTTTTAATATGATACCCTACTTGGTATAACTATCTAACTTTGAAACTTGAAAATTCTAATTATTTGTTCATGAACACATTTTTTTCGTGATGTAACCACAAATTCACGGTTCACATTTAAAACAATATGGCAGCTATCTGACGCCATTTTCAAAAGTGAAAAGTCTTTTTAGTTCGTTATGTGGCAGAGCAATCGTGTTTTTTTAAATTTTTTTTTATTCATTTTGATTTTCTTGATTTTTTTTTTCTTTATTTATTTAAGGGCTTTGATACATTTAAAAGTACATGTCAGCCCTATTATAATCTAATTAAATACAACAATACAACAAAATTATTAATCTAACAAAATAAGTCTTTCTCACTATCCATAATTTGATTTAGAAAGCAGCCATGTGCAGGCTGCAGATGTCATTATCCCCAAACCAAACCGAAATATACTTCATAATCTCCTCAATAATAAAACCAATAAATGCTTTGATCTTTTTTTGATTTTCTTGATTTTAAGGTAAGCAGTTTGTCTAGAATCTAGATCTACAGTAAGCGCAGACCTGAGTTTTATACGGGTCAAGCCGTAAGCTTAAAGCTAGTAGATGTTAATATATGTAACATGGTGTTTACACTACTTTATAGGAGTTATCATGGTCCCAGTACTGTTCCTATTAACAATTGAAGGGGAGGGTCACGGTCAAACTAACTTTGTTTTGGCTAAACAACAAGGTGTACCATGTAAGGATCGGTTTACACTATGACAATATTAAAGTAGGTATAATATTATTATAAGATATACGTGAGTCGTGAATATCAACTAGAAATAAACAGTTTACACGATTATTCAATAGTATTTGCAAAATCTAATTGAATAAAGCTATTTTGAATTTTGAAGTTTTTTTTGAATACTCTTTGTATGCAATGCGGGTAGGTAGGTAGTAGGTACATACCATAATTTAGCAAAAGAGGACTTCAAATCCATTTAATTTTTCAAAACAATAAGACAAAATTAAGCTCGCTTGATAACTCAGTCCTCTTAGCATAATCTTGTTACGAAAATGCAAATGAGGGCCTTAATCCCATTAAGTTACAGAACAAATTCGCTTAGCAGCCGCTGTACAATCAAAGCCTAAACAAATATCGAACCCAGTAACGTATGTTAGAGTAATACATATACTAATATAGTATGTAATCATACCACAGACTGTACGAAATAAATAGACGGGAGTTCTCGAGAGCAATCAATAACAGTGAAGCCAGTTTTGCGTTTCATGACCCGCACGCGCCACGCATTTAGCGTTCAGAGCGTCGCGTATTGTCAAGGTTACTATAATGAGTAATGACTGTACTTAAACTTTTAAATACTAACTGGTTTTTTCTTAACTAAATTAAGAGTATTTCATCCTCCTTCATTTAATATTGCTAAAAAAGGACGGAACATGAATTTTACATTCAATGACATAAATTATAGTATGCGAAGAGTGTGCGCTACAAATTTAATAAATAGGCTCTCGACTGGCAGCTTAAGTCACGAGGTTTGACAGCTCTAAAGTTAAAACTGTCAAACTGTATCTGTCCTTTTCTTATAACATTAGTAAGAAGAGGATGCGAATACTCGTTTAGTAAAATTTAGTTGGGCTCAGAATCAGTACCAAATACCAATTTCTTCCATAGAAACTTTAGACGCGGTTTACGCTAAAAACTGACGTTAAACTCGTGCGTTGTATGGCGATAAACCACGCCTAAAGATTTTGTAAAATTACTCAATGCGCTTAGCTATTCGCTAAGTCAACACAACTGGACAAATTAACAAAGATTATCATTCAAGAGAGGTATATACGAAGTAGGTACGAATTTATAAAGTACATAAAAAGACTCATATGAGGACTCCAATATTTAGAATTAGCTAATTGGAAATCGGCTTCTTAATTAATAATATAAATGTCTGTTATATTATTTGCGCGCTTTATACCACCTTTCATTTTCCTAAAGTCTATGGAATGAAATGTGATGATAAAATAATTATGACTATATTTTGGAACAATGGCGGTTGTAAATGGAAAATCCGTGTTCTTGAAATGTTATATTAGAAATTAGGTAAGTATAAATGAATATTAAACTGAAGGTTAAGAGGGGTCTCTCCGTCACTCGCTTCATACAAACGTACGTACGTACGTACTACGTCTGTGGTGTTTTAGATTTTTCTAAAAATATGTAGTTTTAAAATTACAGGGGCTCAAAGATTTGTATGTAAATTTTAAAATACCGCGTAACTTTGAAAACGAATATTTTAACAGAAATCTGGAAAACCACAGACATAGATAGAATATGTCTGCAAAATTTCATGGACTTTGGTTGCTTAGTAAATAAATAAATTGATTCATTGATTGATTGAGTATTCAAATGAAATTGGAACTACGTTTGTATGGTGCGAGTGACGGAGAGACCCCTCTTAAGCTCTCCCCAAAACTCTATTTCTGTGTTAGACCTACCTTTTACTTAAGACTTTTAATTACTTCTCACGTATTTTGTAACTTCGTGACCTTCGAGAATAAATACATCGTAAAAAAATAGATACGTACTTTTATCAAAAACTAGCTGATGCAGGCTACTTCGTCCGCGTAGATTTAGGTTTTTAAAAATCTCGAGGGAACTCTTTGATTTTACGGCATATATTATGTCACTCTCATGCAATATCACGTCGATCCGTTGCTGCTGAAAGACAAACGAACAAATCAACAGACAACACACTTTAGCTTTTATAATATGGGTAGTGATGAGCATCGTTGTAGAATTCAGAAGTTGTAGAACTACTTATACTATCTTATTTAAATTTTAAATCTATGCTAATATTATAAAGAGGTAAAGTTCGTATGTTTGTTTGTAGGGCGTAATCTCTGGAACTACTGACCCGATTTTTTAAATTCTTTCACCAACTGAAAGCTACATTATTCCTGAGTGACGTAGGCTAAATTTTATTGTCAAAAAAATTAAAGATCCCTACTAAACTATAATAAGCTATCCATGGCCCATGCGAAGCCAGTGCGGGTAGCTCGTAAAAATTAAAATGATCAAATCTGTGTAAAAAATATTTTTTAGCCTTGTTTGTAACCACAGGAGTACGGGTTTAATGACAACTGCCATACGCCTTCCAGATTAGCCCGCTTCCATCTTAGGCTGCATCGTCACTTACCACCAGGTGAGATTGCAGTCAAGGGCTAACTTGTATCTGAATAATAATTAATAAAGTAGGTAGGTATGTGGTAATTCAAGCGATAAAACGTGTGTTTTTTTCTCCATTCCGCGTAGATTGATATACGACTCAGGAAAATTTTCCTAGTCCTAGTACATAACCCGGAAGCTCTTTATTTATAAGTTACTTCATATCAGGGCAACAAGGTCGTCAACGTCCGAGTGAAGCTCGCTCGTAGGTACTACAGAGTTTATAACGAACTAACACGCGTACTTAGATATACGTTACATGTTTTATGTGAGGCTTTATTTAATTCCCTTATGTATGAAAAGTTTTTTAGACTGTTAAAATTTAAGTTGAAAACTAAAACCCGCCTGCGATCGTCTTAATGAACGCTGAAATATTACAGGAAAATTGTTTTTCTGTCGCTTGGTATATTTTAATGATGTAGTACATTCACATTTTATGAACTCTGAATTTTTTCTTCTTTCATTTGACATCCCACTCGATATAATGGCAAAAAAAAATTTTGAAGACCCCACTTTTTTCATATGTAACATCCGCTACGTCAATTTTTTTCGTATAAAGTGTAGCCTATGTCACCCGGACCATTACGACGAATCGATTGCCACCTCGTTCATCAAAATCGGCCGAGTAGTTTAGGCGCTACGGTGGAACACACAGAATCTGGATACATACATACATACATACATATTACATAGACTGCTAAAATCATAACCCTTCCTTTTGGCTTTGCCGCAGTTGGGTAAAAAATCCGGTCGAGTCAGCCAGTCTCAATTTTTATCTAGTGCTTTGGTATACAAAGTTTGGTGTAAAATGTTTACTTTTCATTAAGACTGTAATTAAATAAATCAATTTAAAGTAGGTAAATACATACGTTTGATATCGTTGTCAGCGATATCTAATTCATGGTTGGGGGCCGGAGCGCCTCATCCGCTCGAATTGCTTTACTATCTGTAACAAAGAACGTACTATTAAGAATTCGAATTAAAACATTACCTACTAAGTGTTATAACAATTGGTAATAATAAAATTAAACAAGTGTAAATTATTATTTATAACACCCCCGACAAGTGAAGGTTACAGTAACTAGAAAAGAGCTGGTAACTTTCAAACGGCTGAACCGATTTTCTTGGATTATAGCTAAGAACACTCTCGATCAAGCTACCTTTCAAACAAAAAAAAAACTTAATTAAAATAGGTTTATTAGTTTAGGAGCTACGATGCCACAGATACACACGTCAAACTTATAACACCCCTCTTTTTGGGGGGCCCTGCCGAAAAACGAACTACAAAAAGTTTCACATTTGAAAATGGCGCCGTACAGCCGCCATATTGATTTTATTTTCAAAAAAATTATAGATTATCTCCATACATTCAAATGTTCATTGTTATTAATAACTTTCAAGTTGAAAGTTGTTAATAATTTATAAACATTTAACTTATATTTTATTCTAGTTACACAGGTAAAGTTACATAACCATTGTATTAGAAGTTCAGAACCTTTACAATTTTCTAGTTCAGCAAATGAATCCAGTGGAAAAATATATTTCTCTTATAAAATGTAAAACCGCTGCTGGAACACCGCACTCGGATGCTTTTCATTCATCAGTTGCATAACTTGTTTTGAAAAAATATATAAGTACTACCAAGAACCTAGAGTAATAAAGTAAATAATTTTTATTTTATTGATACCAACTAGACTAACTAACTAGAACTTTAATAATAATAATTAATTAATACTGTACCGCGTGTGCGTAACTACAATCACTACCTACCCTCCATTAAAATATATTATTAAGACTTTTTATTTTTATTGTTACACTATGTTTAGATATTATAACGGTGTCGTATTGGTACGGTTTTGCATGTCCGACCATCAGCGCACCATATTAACACATTTAAATTAAGTACTTAGGAATGGGAGAAGTCAACCCACTGTAATACAGTGTTTACTAGCACAGGGGTTGTCAAACCTATTCGTATGTTCTTACCAACTTTTTAACATTGTATACCTACTGTTTATAAGGCACATCTACTAACAAATAGTACATAGGAAAATATTATAAAATAATATTTAGAATAACTATTTGTGCATTGAAATAGTTTAAGAACTTAGAATGAATAAATGATAAATGTTTTAAAATATTGTTACGAGTGTATTGGCAATTGACTAAGAGCCCGCGAGGTCCAGACCTTCGTTTTTATAAAAGCTGAAAGTTTCTCTTCGTATTGTCCTTTATACAGAGAGGAACGATCGGTGACTATTGAGTTTGGATCATGGTGTCTTTGGTAGATAACAGGTAACAAAGGTGTAAAAATCTTTCGTCAAAGTATTTTATTTTATTAACCCCCGACCCAAAAAGACGGGTGTTACAAGTTTGCCGTGTGTATCTGTGTATCTGTCTGTGCTCCTAAACTAATGAACCGATTTTAATCTATGTAGTTTTTTTGTTTGAAAGGTGACTTGATCGAGAGTATATTTTTAATTATAAAAGTGTATTTTTTTTTAATAGTTTTCTTCGGAATAGTATCAAAAAATACGTCATCCATGTATTATTACTTGCTTTCTAATTCACTTTTCTTATTTGTGGCCAAGCGTTTCGTACATTGCATTACATGTAAAATGATTGCATTTTAGTTTGGGGTTACCGGTTTATGCAACATAATGGAAACAATACAAAACAAATTCCAAAATGAGTACACAAATACTAAGCATGCATTCTTAAAGTACCAACAATGAGCTTTTCGTTATCAAATTGTGCTTTTTAATAAAAATCAACGGTTACAAAAATGATTATAACCTTTATGCTTAATTCTTTTTTATGTCGCAGCGGGGTTTGAGAAACGGTTGGATTCATTATGTGGGTAGGTATATTAAGGTGATCGCATACTAACCGATAACCTCCAAAAGCCGCAAGAGCCATAATAAACATTTTTTAACACTAATTACTATTTGGGATATTACCAGTAAGACACTGCTGCATCCAGAGCATACAAGAATGTTAATGACTTGAGTATAAGTAGGTATGCGCTGTCGTGAACTCTATTAACATTTTACGGCTCCCGTAATGCTGGTGACATAACAAATTTTTTGAATTCCGAGAAAAGGGCTTTTGCATCAATCTTTTCTGACGAATTCAAGTTAATGGCCGACATATCGTTCACGTGGAAATCGTGTTTTTTTCTTATTTTCTCTTTGTCCTATGTCTGATAGGTATGCAAGTTATTTCTATCGAACGGTTATGTCTCAAATAACATACCAACAAGACACATTTTCGCATTGATTCAAGTATTTATAAATCCCGTGGAAACTGTTTCCCAATTTTCTGGGATAAAAATTAACCTACATCCATCTGCGAGATGCAAGCTATCACTGTACAAAATTCATAAAGATCGGCCCAACGAGTAGGCGTTGAAAAGATAACAGACAAAAAACATCTTAGCTTTCATAATACACATAAATAAGTATTTATAGGTTATCAACTTCTGACGGCTCTTCCGGCTCTTGCAGTCGTGTGCGATCACCCTTACATCGTACCACGTCTTTTGACCTTGGTTTTCGAAAAAAAGGGAACCCAGGTAGCAACGCTCCGAACCGTCAAACGAGAACGAATGGTTTTAGAGGCGACCGAAATGATAAAGGAACATGATAAGAAAAAAATTTCATGAGTCATTCCAAGGGTATTTATTTATTTCTGTTGAAGTATGAAGCAGGTTGAAATACATATTATATTATGATTAAATAATGCTCGTCACTTCGTTTTTAAGGTTCTTTCGTTAACAAGGTTTTTAAAAATTCCAAGGGAACTCTTCAATTTTCTGAAATAAAAAGTAGTCTATATAGGATGCAAGTTATCTTTGTATCAATCGTCGAAATAGATTAAGCGGATGGGACGTGAAAAGCTAGCAAAGAGACACATATAGGCATACAGACGGACAGACATATTTTTCCATTTATAATATTAGTAAGTAGGATTAGTATTGATTACCGTCAAGTGCAAAATTATACAAAAAAAATTAGGTCCCAAAAGCTACCTATGTAGTTACCTACCGTAAAAGCCACAAATTGCCCAAATCTAGAACCAAACCTGAGTTACTTTATTTGAAGTTCAATCTACGCTGTTGCTGCGTCTGGGAGGGCAATTCTGTTGTACCGTCTTTAAACTAACAAGTGCAAATTAAAAATTTATCACACCCCCGACAAGTGAAGGTTACAATAACTAGAAAAGAGCTGATAACTTTCAAACGGCTGACCCGATTTTCTTGGATTATAGCTAAGAACACTCTCGATCAAGCCACCTTTCAAACAAAAAAAACTAAATTTAAATACGTTTATTAGTTTAGGAGCTACGATGCCACAGACAGATACACACGTCAAACTTATAACATCCCTCTTTATGGGTCGGGGGTTAAAAAGACAAGTTTACTTTCTTACTAGCCCTTTAATAAGTTTTAGTATCCCTTTCATAATGATCCCTGCAAAAAGGATAGCACTAGATTTAGACTAGACCTGTGTAGTTTAGTTTTAGAAATTGTGTACAGCAAAATTAGCCACAACGTTCATTCAGGCAATTATCCTCACCCATTGTCAAAACTAACCCTCCATTATTATCAAAACAGCGAAACACGAAATGGCGGTAACACGAAAACGCCGAACAATTATACAAATGCGGCTATTAATTACACATAACAATATATCCACGGTGAATGATTAATTTCTGTCCGTTTGCGAAATTGCTGAGTGTTGAGCCTTGGGCAGACACACCGCGTGACGCATAACTGAGCAGTTCCTGCACATACTTGTAGGTAGGTAGGTTGCGCATAACTGGTTAGGTTCCTGCGGTAGTGGAGCGGTGCGGGAGGGGTGTGATGATGTGACGTGGGAGCTCAGTGATACGCGTCAGCTTGTGACAACTGTCACCCTAACGCACCGCTCCACTAGCGCAGGAGCTTACTTACTACCTCTCTAATACAACTGAGGTAACTACAAGCCATCCTATTTTAGCTCCCAAGCAACCTGGAAGTGGTGTCCGACCGAACCTTCGGTTTCAGCCACCTTCGGCCAAACCTTCCGAAGCCGAAGGTGATGCTGCCTGCGACAATGTTTACGTGGATGGTAATTTCAAAATCCCGTGGGAACTCTGTAATTTTCTGGAAAAATTAAAGTAGCCTACGGCCTTCGCCGCCATGCAGGCTCTTTACCTAATTTTGTCAAAATCGGTTAAAATGATAGGTCGTGTTAAGGCTAGGAGACAGACACACACACATTCGCAATTATATATTGATACTAGATGATACCCGCGACTTCGTCTGCGTGGATTTAGGCTTTTAAAAATCCCGTAGGAACTCTTGGATTTACCGGGATAAAAGTCCTATGTCCTTCCCCGGGATGTAAGCTAATGCTGTACCAAATTTCGTCAAAATCGGTTAAACTGCTGGGCCGTGAAAAGCAAGCAGACGGACAGACAGACACACTTTCCCATTTATAATATTAGTATGTACGGATATGGATGAACTAAAAGAGCCGCATTATAAGTATTCGAAGCCGCATTTGACACGTTTTCGTCGCGCGTTATGTATGCCCAATCCTTTACAGCCCGACCGAATTAGAACGGACCTTGTGGGTGGTAATGAACTATTAGAATGCGATCGTTTAACCTTCCTTTCGCCCAACGCTTTAAGTGCTGGTCTTGAGAAACATCACGAATCACGATTATTTGGCGTACCTACCTAGAGTCATAGCTCTGAAGTTCGTCCTTTTTCGTCATTTATACTCAGGCTACGTTATTCTCCCTACGTTAGACTCAGGCTATTCCAAAGAAATACTACGACAAGCCCGTTTGAATGTACAGCAATATGTAACGTACATTAATTACATCCATGATTGCGAATTTCTTAAGCCAACAGCACAGCAGAATTTTATTAGACTTCATACTCAAGTCAAAACATCTTAATTACACTGTCAAGTTGATTAAAATTGTTCATAAATCTGAGCTCGGATGCCGCTACGTTGCGTCGCGTCGTTCAAACTTGTTCGCCCTATGCGCCCTTATAGACTTAGAGCCTGTGAGGGCCAGACCTTCGATGTTTAATAAAAGCTAAAAGTGTAATAAGGCCGCCAAATTGTACCTATCTGCCTATATTTTGTTATGCTTTGTAGGTATGTGTTTTTAGGGTTCCGTAGCCAAATGGCAAAAAACGGAACCCTTACATATAGATTCGTCATGTCTTTCTGTCTGTCTGTCTGTCCGTCCGTATGTCACAGCCACTTTTTTCTGTACCTACTAATTATGTGGTGTACAATTAAAGTATATTCATTCATTCATTCAAAGTTTCTCTGCGCATTGTCCCCAACATAGCGAGAAACGTTCAGTGACTATCAAGTTTGGATCATGGTGACGCAAGACATATATTATTAAAGTTTAAGGGTGTCTGGCATGGGGTTGCCGCTATACTAAGATCTACAGAGGGCACTTTGACTGCTCAGACTGTTGCTGTTAAAACGAGACAGCTTTATAACGCTGGCATACATCTGTCTCGTTTTAATTCAAACTTAAGTAAAAGTGCGGTCTATAGATGTTCCTCCTTGTGTTTTAGACAATGCGCAAAGAAAGTTTTAGCTTTTATAAAATAACGAAGACCTGGCGCTCACGGGCTCTTGGTCCATTAACTTGCTTTTTCGGATAATTTACTGATGTCACTTTTGTATCGGAATTTTCATTAAGAGCGAGTCTCATACACTTCGGTATTTTAAAATGAGACTATGTTATATTATGTAGGTAATATTGCGAAATAATATGTCTAAATACTCATACTGCGTACTAAATAAATAAAAAAGGTTTTAATAATAATTCTATGAAGGTTAAGTACATACATTATTGATAGATACAGTAACTAGAAAAGAGCTGATAACTTTAAAACGGCTGAACCGATTTTCTTGGATTATAGCTAAGAACACTCTCGATCAAGCCACCTTTCAAACAAAAAACTAAATTAAAATCGGTTCATTAGTTTAGGAGCTACGATGCCACAGAAAGATACACAGATACACACGTCAAACTTATAAACCCCTTTTTTTGGGTCGGTGGTTAAAAATAATAATAATTAGCTTAACCACTATTACTGATCCGTGATCTCGCATTGTTGCTGAATAGGTAGGTACTATAAAGGTACTAGCCGAAGTCCCAGGTTTAGGTTTTTTTTAAAGAATATTAGTCATGTTATTAATGACCAATATTCCCCTTTCCCCTCCAACTAAGCGTAAAGCTTGTGCTACGAATAGGTACGACAATAGTGCAACGGGTGGGGTTTGAACCGGCGACCTTTCGGAATTCAGTCCGCTCTTCAACCGTTGAGCTATTGAGGTTATAATACAACACGTAAGCGAATGGATTAGTTAATTTTAGTGTCACGTCGCGCCGTCAGGTGCATAGTACGGTCTCAGCCTTATGGGTTTATATTTGGAATTCCGTTTGAGAAATACATGTACTGCCGGTTGAGTGACGTAATATCCTGGCATCTAGACTAAGTACTCCCGAGGTATACGTTTGGTTTACATAATACCAACCTCCTTAGCAAGCTAGCATCTTATAAGTGTCTTATCCTACTAGTATTATAAACGCGAAGGTTTGTATGTATGGATGGATATATGGATGGATGTATGGATGTTTGTTACACTTTCACGCAAAAACTACTGACGGATTTGGATGAAATTTAGAATGGAAATAGACTATACCCTGGATTAACACATAGGCTACTTTTTAACCCCCGACCCAAAAAGAGGGGTGTTATAAGTCTGACGTGTGTATCTGTGTATCTGTCTGTGGCATCGTAGCTCCTAAACTAATGAACCGATTTTAATTTAGTTTTTCTTGTTCGAAAGATGGCTTGATCGAGAGTGTTCTTAGCTATAATCCAAGAAAATCGGTTCAGCCATTTGAAAGTTATCAGCTCTTTTCTAGTTACTGTAACCTTCACTTGTCGGGGGTGTTATAAATTCTTAATTTACACTTGTTATCTTGGAAAATCAAAGAGTTCCCAAGAGATTTTATAAAAACTTTCATCCATGCGAACGAAGTCGCGGGCATCAGCTAGTTAGTCATACATCCAGGGTTCGAGCGACCTTGTTGACGCTGTGGTCATCAGTGGGAAGTCCTGGGTTTAATCCTCGGTTGGGTCATTTAGATTTCATCATGATCAACCCGTCGCCAGCTAACTACTAAGTACGGATCTCATCTCAGAGAAGGGTTTGGTTGTCTTCCACGCTAGCCTAGTGCGGACTGGCAGACTTAACAAACTTTTGAGAACATTATTAAAACTCTCAGGCATGCAGGTTTCTTCACAATGCTTTAGGTACTTCACTGTTATAACCAGTGATATTCAATTGCTTAAAAAAAAAGATTCCGACGAGTTGCGAACCTTTTCCTTTTTTCGAAGTCGGTTAAAAAGCCACATAATTCCGAAAAGTTAGAGGTGGTTAGAGATGCGTGCCCGAGATCGAATCCCCAACCTTCCAAATAGGAGGCTGTCGCCTTAACCACTAGGTCATCACGGCTTCTTAAATAAATAATTGCTTCGGGCCTTTCTAATTTAGAAGGCAAGGGTAACTTAAATTAGTTAAGAGATGCATTGCAATAAGAAGCCTATTATTCAAGCGAGCCGTTAAAATCGGACACACTCAATAAACTTTGCCCGGTCAAGGACCAGACAATGCAAACAACAAAATACATACATACAAAGTTACCCGCATTGACTGTTGACGAGGGTTACGGGTTACCCGCTCTATTTGCGAACACCTTGCGTCAAATACAAGGTCACACGTATTTACAATTTATATAAAAGAAGGTATAGGTGCTTTAGTTTACATTAGTTTACTTAAAAAGTAAACAAGTAGCTTCTCGCTGAAATGCGTAACCCCCCATCCACACACTGTCCGTGTGGCAAGGGAAGGAGCGAGGAACGGAAGCAGAGACGTAGTGTGGCCGCGTTACTCGCATGTTCCTCGTTCGTCTCCATCGCTCCCTATTTTTAACCCCCGACCCAAAAAGGAGGGTTGTATCTGTCTGTGGCATCGTAGCTCCTAAACTAATGAACCCGATTTTAATTTAGTTTTTTTTTTGTTTGAAAGGTGGCTTGATCGAGTGTTCTTAGCTGTAATCCAAGAAAATCGGTTCAGCCGTTTGAAAGTTATCAGCTCTTTTCTAGTTACTGTAACCTTAACTTGTTGGGAGTGTTATAAATTTTTAATTAAGACTTGTGTCGGTAAGTATGCAATAGCGCGCACGCTGCCACAGTTTCGACGTCCATCGCGTTGCAAAGGCAAGCGACCTAGTGCGGCGCGTCGCGATGAATTGCGCGAGTAGAGCAGTGTGTGGACGGGGGGTAAGAGGCACGCTATACCTACCCGGCCCACACGACTTTGCATTAGTATTGCTTACAGCAAACTGACAATGAAATACTAAGGTCTTAAAATACTTTTAGAATCACGATATCTCAGTAATGGTGTTTCATAGAGAAAAAATAAGAAAATTTTTGTAGATAATTTTATGATCTAAAAATTTTTAACCCCCGACCTAAAAAGAGGGGTGTTATAAGTTTGAGCTGTGTATCTGTCTGTGGCATCCGTAGCTCCTAAACTAATGAACCCGATTTTAATTTAGTTTTTTTTTTGTTTGAAAGGTGGCTTGATCGAGAGTGTTCTTAGCTGTAATCCAAGAAAATCGGTTCAGCCGTTTGAAAGTTATCAGCTCTTTTCTAGTTACTGTGACCTTCACTTGTCGTGGGTGTTATAAATTTTTAATTTACACTTGTGTCATGTTATAAAACTGATGACTTATTAAACACGCTGTATAATCTTCCAAAGGGTCAAGTTAGAGTATTGAATTTGATGACTAGCCGTAACAATAGACATCTATATAATGAAATGCTCTCGATCAAGCTTATTGTCTAGATTAGATGTATTAATAGCTACAGTACTATTAAACATAGAAACCTAATTGATAGTGAAATACGTGTTTCGAATGTACATTGTATGTCCAATCCACAGTTTAATAATACACTGTTAGGAAATAGGAATAACAATTATTATAATCAATCAAATATACTTAATTAGTTATTTATAAATAAACACGTACTAAATTATTCAGATGATTGTTAGAATTGATTCCATAACAAGTATTAATAATAACTAGCTGATGCCCGCAGCTTCGCCCGCGTGGATTGTTCAGATCCCCTGCAGCATCAGGATTGAGGAGTTGGAATCCAATTTTTTTATGAAACAATGTCGCAAAGTTCCTCTATCGATTAAAAAAGAAATGACGCAAATCGGTTCAGAAATCACGGAGATTTCGGTGTACATAGGTAGAAAAACACAACTCCCTCTTTGAAAGTCGGTTAAAAAAGTAGCCTATGTTACTCCCTGGTCAATTCTCTACTTGTCTGTGAAAATCCCGTCAAAATCGGTTCAGCCGTTCCGAAGATTAGCCTTTTCAAACAGACAGACAGACAGACAGACAGACAGACAGACAGACAAAAATTTAAAAAACGTGTTATTCAGTTATAGTATCGTTCAAATAACCATGTGACTTTAATATGCAGTAGTTATTTCGATATTACAGACAGACACTCCAATTTTATTTATTAGTATAGATTAACAACAAATTATAGCCTAAGCCTATTATTAAGCTGTGATAGCCTAGTGGTTAGAACGTCCGCCTACTAATCGGAGGTCGGGGGTTCGATCCCGGGCACGCACCACTAACTTTTCAGTTATGTGCGTTTTAAGCAATTAAATATCACTTGCTTTAACGGTGAAGGAAAACATCGTGAGGAAACCTGCATGCCTGAGAGTTCTCCATGTTCTTAAAGGTGTGTGAAGTCTGCCAATCCGTATTGGGCCAGCGTGGCGGACTATGGCCTAAACCCTTCTCATTCTGAGAGGAGACCCGTACTCAGTAGTGGGGCGGAAATGGGTTGATCATGAACAACAAATTAATATATTCAACTACTAGAGGATGCCCGCGACTTCATCCGCGTGGATTTAGGTTTTTGAAGATCCCTTGGGAACTGTTTGATTTTCCGAGATAAAATGCCTATGTCAATTATAGGGATTCAAGCTACCTCGGTACCAAATTTCATACAAATCGGTTAAGCGGATGGGTTTTTAGGAATCCCGTGGGAACTCTTTGATTTTCCGGGATTAAAAGTAGCCTATGTCCGTCACTGGGATATAAGCTAACCCTTTACCTCAGAATCGGTTAAACTGTTGGGCCGTGAAAAGGTAGCAGGCAGACAGACAGGCAGACAAAAAGACAGACAGACAGACAGACACACTTTCGCATTTATAATATTAATATAGTATGGATAGTATGGATATGGATAAATAGCTACCGGCTACTACTGACCTTTTTAGGGTTTCGGAGTGAAACAGGGAAACTCTTATAATTTCGTTCAGTTCGCGTCTATCCGTTATTTTTAACCGACTTCGAAAAAGGAGGTTCAACGCGTATTTTTTTGACGATGTTACTCCGTCAAATCTAAGCCAATTTCAATAATTCTTTTTTTAGTGTTCTGTATCTCCAGAAAAATAAAGGAACCCTAGGAATTTTAAAAAGTCTTCTTTCTTGTACGTAGGGGTACGAAACATTCGTGTGCTTAAAGCTTATTTTTAGGGTTCAGCACCTCAAAAGAAAAAAAGAAACCCTTAAAGGATCCCTTTGATGTCTGGCTGCGTCTGTCGTGTCTGTCAGGAAACCTATAGGGTACTTTTCGTTGACCTAGAATCATGAATTTGGCAGGTAGCACAAATGGAAAATTACGAAAACCTAAGTACACGGTTTGCGTAATTTTCCCTTTTCTACCTCATCTAATTCAAATTTAAAATATATTTATTCAATTAGACTTTTACAAGTTCTTTTGAATCGTCAAAAGCATCTACCACTGGTTCGGAATGTTTTTCCTACCGAGAAGAACCAGCAAGAAACTCGGCGGTTGCTCTTTTCAAAGATTTGATATATAATATTATGCCATGTATAAAAGCAATATAAGTCCCAATAATCATCAATCATCTCCTAATCACATAAAAATATTAAAATTGTTTAATTTTTTGTACGATGATTTTTTTTTCTGTAAAACTACTTGTGCCTATAGTGACATTGAAAACGGTTATTAGTTTACTATCACACTAATATTATAAAGGCGAAAGTGTATGTGTGTTTGTGTGTGTGTGTGTGTGTGTGTGTGTGTGTGTGTGTGTGTTTGTGTGTGTGTGTGTGTGTGTGTGTGTGTGTGTGTGTGTGTGTGTGTGTGTGTGTGTGTGTGTGTGTGTGTTTGTTACTCCTTCACGCAAAAACTACTTGACAGATTTGGCTGAAATTTGGAATGGAGATAGATAATATCCAGGATTAGCACATAGGCTACTTTTTATCCCGGAAAATCAAAGAGTTCCCAGGGGATTTCAAAAAACCTAAATCCACGCGGACGAAGTCGCGGGTATCATCTAGTCCCATATATAATCTGAATAGGAAAACCGTTTGATATTTCCATTAGGTATAGGATTCCTTTGAGCGGGTTAGTAACCACAGGTTAATTCCTACGTTATTAGACGCTCGGGTTGAAAACGATTGACTCTGTGCGAATCTATTACTTAATTAATATTAAACTAAGTCATTCAATCCGTTCACAATGAACCTTACCGGATTGTAGGCCACAAAACAAGCATCAGTATGCAGAACACAGACATGTAAAATGATAGTGATAGACAGGACAAAGCCACAAAATATGTAACGAGCGAAAAAGAGATAATTGAATTTATTTTATCTTCTCGTTTCAAATCTTTTAAGTTTAAACTAATAGAATAAATAGATCGTTAAGTTAGGAGCAAGTCTTAAAAACCCGCCAAGTTCGAATCAGACTCTTGGCGGATATATTTTTGACCTTTTGCACTAATGATGCATAAAAATAAATAAAAATCTGTTTTTGAATGTACAGTTAAAGCCCTTTCATGTGCCCACTTGGTATAGTTACCTTACTTCGAAAATTGAAAATACTAATTATTATTTGTTCATGATCACATTTTAATTTTTTTTGTGATTAAACCACAAATTCACGGTTTTTGGATTTTTTCCTTTACTTGTGCTAAAAGACCTACCTGCCTTTCATGATTCTAGGTCAACGGGAAGTACCCTATGGGTTTTCTTGATAGACACGACAGACGGGACAGAGAGACAGTAATCCTATAAGGGTTCCTTTTTTCCTTTTGAGGTATGGAACCCTAAAAAGAGGTAGGGTTGATGACAAGTCAGCGCTTGACTGCTGAGACTATACCAAATTTTGTGTACAAAATGTGCCAAAGAAGCCGCTCTACATTTTCAGTATGGTAGGAATCCACACCAACGCTTGACGAGGGTGCTATTCTATTTGCAAACACCTGACGGCAGATCGGAGCACCTTTAAACATTTGCTCGACTTAATTAAGGAATTTAAATATGGAACGACGACGGTTACGTCTTCATTTGCATCTGTTGTTTTTTCATATACTACCATTTTATTAACCCCCGCCGACCCAAAAAGAGAGGTGTTATAAGTTTTTAACCCCCGACCCAAAAAGAGGGTTGTTATAAGTTTGACGTGTGTATCTGTGTACCTGTCTGTGGCATCGTAGCTCCTAAACTAATGAACCGATTTTTTTTTGTTTGAAAGGTGGCTTGATCGAGAGTGTTCTTAGCTATAATCCAAGAAAATCGGTTCAGCCGTTTGAGTTATCAGCTCTTTTCTAGTTACTGCAACCTTCACTTGTCGGGGGTGTTAATTTACACTTGTATTCAGTAACTATGAATTTCAGTGCAGTTGACAACATGACACCTGTTATTAAATTTTGCAACGGGATATCACAGTCAACTCTACGCGAAATTGGAACAATATAATAAGTCTGAATTTAGGGTGAGGCCAAACGGACGTAATTTTTTGAGTTGTCAGTCGCGTAATTTCGGTCGCGTAATTTCTGCTGCATTCGGTTTCATACAAAAGTCCAGTTCGTGCCACACGGCGACGCAAAATGAGTTGAACTTTTGTATGAAACTGAATGAAGCAGAAATTACGTAACCGAAATTACGCGACTTACAACTCAAAAAATTACGTCCGTTTGGCCTCACCCTAAGTCAACAAGATAAAAGAAGTTGCCCAAACTACTTTACTATGGTTGAAACAAATAAACACGTACATTACATAGAAACTGTAACATAATTTTTATCCTTGTCGACATTAGTTCTTGTCAGTTAACCGTGAACCTTATAGCATGATCCATAAAGTCTATATTGCTATAAAACTCGACACTTACTTCAAAGAACTAATGAATTGAGACAGCATTGTTACTGCCTTTCTTTTACGCTTTCCTGGTACTTATTTTCTTACGGATATAAGGCCCCTAGTGTGGGTTTGTGTGTCTATGGAGGAAAAGTGTGTGTGTGTGTGTGTGTGTGTTTTTATAAGTATGGAGTTCGACTTCCAGCAGAGCAGGGAATTTCTTCTAAATTGTCTCTATTCTGGTCTGGTAGGAGGCTATGGCCGTGGCTATGTACCATCATACAGCACAAGTATAAGAATAAATTCGAAAATCATGAATTTGTGGTTATATCATTTAAAAAAAAATTAAAACATGTTTCAATTTTCAAAGTTAGATAAATATACCAAGTGGGGTATCATATGAAAGGGATTTACCTGCACATTCTAAAACAGATTTTTATTTATCTTTATGCATAATAGTTTTTGATTTATCGTGCAAAATGTCGGGAAAAATACCCCTCGGTGCGGAGTCTGCCTCGCACTTGGCCGTTTTTTTATCTATCAATGCCATTTACCAGTACCTACCGAAAAAGTGATGCGACAATGTACGATCAGCAATACTTAATTGCTTAAAACAAGGTCGTACAGATCTAAAATTAATTCAAATTGCGTATAGGAGAGATTCAACCAGAATTATAATCACAATTCACAAAGCGAAAATCGCGAAGGTGGGCGTACCAAAAGGTTTAGGTTAATTACTACGGGATGGGTAAGGACCACGCATGTTCGGTGATTAAATTAATATCCCAACCCGAATTTTAATAGGTTATCAATTTTTGAAAACAACAACAACCATTAGATTTGGGCTGAAAAAATACAGCTCGGATTTTTTCGTGAGTAGCATCCCCTTAGAGCAAAAAGTCAAATCTAAAAATGGCGATTTTTTTAAATAAGAAGAATAAGCTAATTGGTAACAAGTGTAAATTAAAATTTATAACACCCCCGACAAGTGAAGGTTATAATAACTAGAAAAAAAGCTGATATCTTTCAAACGGCTGAACCGATTTCTTGGATTATAGCTAAGAACCTCGATCAAGCCACCTTTCAAACAAGAAAAACTAAATTAAAATCGGTTCATTAGTTTAGGAGCTACGATGCCATAGACAGATACACAGGTACTGGGTATTGACGGTTAACGAGATGCAACCCACTGACAGACAGACCAGCTGTCTGGCGGAGGCTTAGTAATAAGATTCCGTTGCTAACTTCGGGTGCAGAACCCTAACATTGTTCTTAAAAATTTATAAATCAAAAAATTATTCTCGCTACGCAATGGAAACAGGGACCCTTTGGGGTTAATTACTTTAGGGCGAAAAAGGCTTGCATGCAAAGTGATTATTAAAAAAAAAGGATACCTACAGTTAAGGTCACGCTTTTTGCGTACAAGGTCTCGATTGTCATAATGTAAGACCACAACACTGTAGATGACATTACTTTAAATTGACCTATTCAATGGCACCCTACTTGGCGTAGTTCATAGACTTTAATAATTTTTATTTGATCCATTAATATGACATCTAGTGGGCGCCATATTGTTTTTTCACAATTTTTAATGTCTTTAGTAACACTTGGAAGATTGAAACAAATCTGTTGGTATAAGAATCATTAAAATTGGTCCACACGTTTAGTCTCTAGAACGCCATATACGAACAAAAAGAAATATATGTAGTTACACAACAATCACATAACACTTTTTTCGTTGCACAGTCCTGTAAAAATCTAGATATTTTGTACGATACGTCTACAATGATTATAGACAAAAGGTAAGAGAGTTAGCTTATATCCCGGGGACGGACATAGGCTACTTTTTATCCCGGAAAATAGATCCCACGGGATTCCTAAAGACCCATCCACCCAACCGATTTGTATGTTTGGTACCGAGGTAGCTTGTTCCCTCAGTTCATTGCCGACTGTGCCGAACAGTTCCCGCGGGATCTTCAAAGACCTACATCCACGCGGACGAAGTCGCGGGTATCCTCTAGTAGTAAATAAAATAAAAAAGGTCTATAGATGGCCTGACGCTCTCTGACGTTTTCGAGTCTATACTTTGGTAAGTTTGATGGACTCTCTTGTTAAGCTTCATAATGGTGATACTTGGAAAATATGTATGAAGATAAATAAAAGTATAGGTATATTAGGTATATGGTTTAATCTGAGTTTATATTTAGAAATACTTATATCAAAATCCAGCGTCCGCTTCACCGGAGCACATTATGTTTGAATCTCATTTTGGGAGGCTCATACACAATTTGGTCGGTGAACTCCTCAGCAAACTCCTGTACGCATTGCAAAACCTTTTTTTCCGTAACCCCCGTCGCCTCGGCGGTTCGCCTGAGTATATTGGACAGGGGCGTCAAATCACCGTTAGGGTTCAATGATTGAACATATCTGTACTCCTTTCCCAGAAAGATATAGAGCCGCGCGATGATTCTTCTCTCCTATGCAAAAAGAATAACCTGATTTAAACATATGAGTACTTTTAACCGACTTAAAAAAAGAAGGTTCTCAATTTATCAGTTTTTTTTAAATCCCTTATTACGTAACGCTGGCCATACATGATCAATATACTATCAGGTTTGCAGCGGACTTGAACGCGGCGTCTAGAAAACTTGACGGAGTATTTTTCTTTTAATCAGATCCAAGCAACTGAAATCTCACCTGGGAGTAAGTGATGATGCAGTCTAAGATGGAAGCGGACTAACCTGGAAGGGGTATCGCAGTTTTCATTAAACATCTAAAGTCCTTTAGTTTCTAAACAACATCGTCACTTGGCGGCATGGCTGTACTACTAGGGTGGTAACTGGCCACGGCCGAAGCCTCCCATCAAACCGGACCAGAAATATAAGGATATCAAATTCCGAACCCGGGACCTCTCACTAATAAGGCCCGGGCTAACCAGGAAGGGGTATCGCAGTTTTTATTAAACCTACATAGTCCTTTTGTTATTCTGTATTGTTGGAAGCCGCTTTGCAGGGTTCCGTAACCGAAGGGTGCCAATGGACCCTATTACTAAGCTTGTTGCCTCTGCTGTCCGTCCGTCTGTCAGTGGGCTATATCTCGTGAACCACAACAGCTAGAGAGTTGAAAAGTTCAAAAAATGTGTATTTTTACTATTGCTATGACAAATGATAAAATTTCAAAAGCTATTTCTTGCAGAGTGGTGCGGAACCCTCCGTATGCGAGTGCTACTCGCGCTTGACCGATGTTTTGAAAAATCGCAACTTGCGATCGTGGTTTATAGAAAAGTATAGCAAGTATGTTGTAATATAGAGTATAATTATAAGTTATAAGTTATAAGCAAGCAAATTACATTTTACGAAGCGAAAATGAATAAATGATTACCTCTACAATAAGATCTCTGTTTAAGTCCGGCTCTGGCAATGGTGACCCCATCGTATTCACAGAGCTGCTGCGTGATAAGAACATAATACACGTATACGTATTGCCACGCCGAGTGCTCGTTGACGACTGAGCTGAGGAGTGAGGGACGAGGGTCAGAGCGAGAGCACATGAGTAGATAAGGAGGGAGCGAGTCACGCACACAAAGATGTAAACTAGAACGCGTATATTACATACCTCAATACAAACACACGAAATATTCATATGTATATTTAATTTTATGTTACGTAAAAAATAAGGCATGGGTGCCAAAACTAGCGAAAACTATCGTTACACATTTCGTAGGTAATATTTCTCACTACATGATGCGCGACTTGGTCCGCGCGGATTTAGATTTTTTGAAAATCCCATGGGAACTCTTTGATTTACCGGGGTGAAAAGTTGTCTATGTCCGTCCCTGGGATGTGAGCTAACTCTATATCAAATTTCATCAAAATCGGTTTAACTCTTGGGCCGTGAAATACTTACAGACAAACAAATAGACACACAGTTTACACATTTATAACACATACCTACTAATATTAGTATGGATATGAATTAGTATGGATTGAAAATAAAAAAAACCAATGGAAACGATCAATTTACCTTTGATATTTGATACTCCCCTAAGACGTAGATTTAATTGAAAGCCGGTTTTACGTTCCCATACTTCCCATTAATTTTAATTGGAACACGACAAATTTGTAATGCCGCCAATTATCATTATACTGTATTTATTTCAAATATCAAGGACGATAATCGACTGTAAAATTAATAAAATTAAATAATAAAATTATTCGGCATTCATCATTTATTTTTATTCGATTACATGCCAACGAGAACATTTTTTTCTTAATTAAGTACTTTTAAATTTTCAAAAACTAAAAACTTGAGGATTTAAAATTGTATTTTGCATTTTTTTCGGATGATTTCCTTCGGTAGGATTGATTGGACCCAATGGAATTGATAGGTACCTAGCAATTGATTGGTTAGACCCAAGGGTCATCCAGATTTTTGATGTAAACTTTGGCGGAGAGAGCCTGATTTGACACTAACAGCAGTTAAGCTATAAGGTCAAGTTTGGGGTATCATTTTTGTATAAATCTGGGATGATATTGATACCACTCATAAGAAAAAAGTGCCAAACATTTTGAAGAGATTTTGAAAAACAAGTGTAAATTAAAAATTTATCATACCCCCGACAAGTGAAGGTTACAATAATAACTAGAAAAGAGCTGATAACTTTCAAACGGCTCAACCGATTTTCTTGGATTATAGCTAAGAACACTCGATCAAGCCACCTTTCAAACAAAAAAAACTAAATTAAAATCGGTTCATTAGTTTAGGAGCTACGATGCCACAGACAGATACACAGATACACACGTCAAACTTATAACACCCCTCTTTTTTGGTCGGGGGTTAAAAATACCATCCATTTCCCAAACAAATATCCTTTTAATACGAATTAAGTTGTTATCTATTACGCCTCATTTAGCAACATTCAGTATTCAATTCTTATCATAAGAGTACATTCCTTTATGAAGTACATTCACAATTTCCTTTCTTCCAACTTTGGGAGCCCTTTTAAAAGCTGTGCCAAGGAAAACGTAGAGCAGCTTTGTCACAGAGCTCACGAAAATTAATATTACAAAGCAATACATGTTACTTTTCAAGGTTCCATATCAAAAGAGTGCCAACGGGAAACTCCGCTGTCCGTCCGTCTGTCTGTAGTGTATCTCATGAGCCGTAATTGGCAAGAGAGTATAAATTCTCATAGAATGTAAACTTTTAGAAAATACAGGATTTATTATTTATTTTTTCGCGTCCTTTAATGTGTTATCATATCAGTAATCATTAGTATCAGTACTATCACCAGTCTACACTTTTGCTAGTGTTCTACTTACATCTTGTAGAATGACAATCGCAATCACTTCTGATTGGGTGACAAGCACTCACTTTTTTATACATATGACGTTGACATCCGCTAACGAAGGATTTGAATAAATAGAAGATGTACAAGTGTAAATTAAAAATTTTCAACACCCCCGACAAATCATTTTCAAATAAATAATTATGTATATCTAGGCAACGTCTATCTTGACAGCTTGACATTTGTCAATTGACATTTGAATATTATGAACCTTAGGGTTATCTAACCTTCTTTTCTACAAGAAAACTAGAAAATAGCTGATAACTTTTAAACGGCTGAACCAATTTTTTTGGATTATAGCTAAGAACACTCTCGATCAAGCCACCTTTCAAACAAAAAAAACTAAATTAAAATCGGTTCATTCGTTTAGGCGCTACGATGCCACAGACAGATACACAGATACACAGATACACACGTCAAACTTATAACACCCCTCTTTTTGGTTCGGGGGTTAATAAATGAAATCTTTCAGTTTCTGGATCGCTATTACACTGCGTGTTCGCCCTTCGCCCCAATCTTTGTAATTCTCATCGAGTTTCGGCTAAAGCTCAAAGTGCTAGCCGAGTCGACTTCCCAAATTGGCAACCATGATCACCCATCTATGAATATCAACGGAACAAAGATGTCTCGTTAGTTTAAGCGAAAAGTTTCGCTTTGATACCCTCACTTTTGCGCCGCCAATTACCCTCATCCAACTTTCAACTTTATCCCACGGTAATAGAGTTTAAAATCGCCCGGATAGTTTACGCGAAGTTATTATTCCAGCGTAATACAAATAGGGATAAGTTAAATTATTTAATAGTAAAGGAGATTTCTCAAAGTCGATTTTGTCTTTGTACAAATATGTACATAGACATAATTATGTGCATATTTTGGGACTAATGATAAATAATCGATTTAAGCGTGACAGCGTGTTTGTCTGTGTGTAGTGTGTCCGTTGCTACAATAAAATATTTTTATTGAATTAAATCTTATTCAAGGATGGATTTATGACCGAAATAATAATAATAAATAATCAATCATAGAGTTGATCATTAGTATCGATATAATATCAAAAGAATGTTTCGTAGAAGACCTTCAATTAATCACACTAATATTATAAAAGCGAAAGTTTGTGTGTATGACATGTGTGTATGTGTGTGTGTATGTTTGTTACTCCTTCACGCAAAAACTACTAAACGGATTTAGCTGAAATTTGGAATGGAGGTAGATAATATCCTGGATTAGCACATAGGCTACTTTTTATCCCGGAAAATCAAAGGTTCGTTAGTTTAGGAGCTACGATGCCACAGACAGATACACAGATACACACGTCAAACTTATAACACTCCTCTTTTTGGGTCGGGGGTTAAAAACATCACTAATTCAAATTATACTCATATTTATTTAGTGTTCTCAAAGGTAAGAGAAGTCTGCCAATCCGCACTTAGCCAGAGATTAGACTACGGCAAAAAACCCCTTCTCACTCTAAGTGGAGACCCGTGCTCTGTAGTTGACCGGCGATGAGTTGATCACGAAGATGATGAAGATGATGAATTCAACATTTCGAGAAACTTCGAGGATAAACATTAATATATCGAGTTTAAGACTTAAAATAACTTCTGTCATTAGACACCATAAATAAAACAGAGACTAACGAAGACCACAGCCTCCATACATACCGAATATATCAGCATCATCTTAATACGATATCTCATTAAATATATTTTCGAGGGTATTAATATTATAACTTCTCGCGTTACATCCAATCAACGGAGTGATTAAGCTGTCGTGAGATACAGTATCGAATGGGTAAAAGGTTTGTACTTTTTACAGCTGACGTGACGTGAACGATTCGATATTGCTCAGATTTGGTAGGTACTTAGGTATACGCTGAGTTGTTCGAAAGAAATTCAAAAACCAGAGTAATTAAGATGTCGTGACATACAGTATCGAATGGGTAAAAGGTTAATACAATTTACAGTCGACGTGACGCGACGATAAACCTTGCAATGGAATAAACAACGTTGTTAGACCTTTACTAGATGTGAAGACGAAAACAAGTCACAGGGAGACGCTGAATACAACTGTAACGCCAAAAAGTCATAATATGTATTGTGAAAATCTTTTCAATTAATCTTTTCAAGACTAGACTGATGTAAAGTTTGTACGACGACTTAGTAAATAATGTTTTTATCATCGTTTTCACAACCATGAAATTCAAATTAACTAAAGATTCATTTTAACGATTTCAGTATAATAAAATAGTCGTGTTGTAGTCGTAACGTCGGACGTAAGTCATCAATAATCCTGCTTGTAATTCTGTATTAAAGCCTATTTGTTAAGAGATGCACATGACATTTTAGAAATTAATAAGGCTATCTAAATTCAACTCGGTAATTAATAAAAGCACTTCTATATTTTACTTTTATTTATATTATAAATATGGACGATTTTATCATTTGATATTTATTTATTTTTAAGTATATTGTATATATCACACTAATATTATAAAGGCGAAAGATCATGTGCATGTATGTGTGTATGTTTGTTACTCTTTCACGCAAAAACTACTGAACGGATTTGGCTGAAATTCGGAACGGAGATAGTTGATACCCGGGATTAACACATTATCCCGGAAAATCAATGAGCTCCTGCAGGATTTTGAAGAACCTAAATCCAGGCGGACGATGTCGCGGGCGTCAGCTAGTTTAGTTGCAATATTTCGAAGTACAGAAGGCGAATCCGCTGGGTTCAGGCGGTTGAGCCGTGACGTGTAGAAGTCCCTACAAGAAGCTTGTGTCCAGCAATGGAATGTTCATCATCAAATACAACAGGACAATATCAGTTGGTTATCATGATGACGATGAGGTCTGAATACCATTTCATGACTAGTCACTAGGTACAACGACTAGCTGACGCCCGCGACTTCGTCCGCGTGGATTTAGGTTTATCGAAATCCCGTGGGAACTCTTTGATTTTCCGGGAATTAAAAAGTAGCCTATGTGCTAATCCAGGATATTATCTATCTCCATTCTAATTTTCAGTCAAATCCGTCCAGTAGTTTTTGCGTGAAGGAGTAACAAACATACACACACACACACACATACACAAACTTTCGCCTTTATAATATTAGTGTGATTTTAATTTGAATTTGGAATGCATCATACAAGCAAGGGACAAAGCTCAAAATAGCGCGTCATCCACCTAAATATGCGACTTTCATACGGGCGAGTTGTGAACTTGTGATCGCTTGTGAACACTTGTGAAGACATGATGATACGGGCACCCTCTGTGAGACAATAATTCGTTAGCACAAATACATTCCAAAACACACCTTATTTTGATACCATAAGGTTGATATTAAAGTGTGCTGGAACAAAGGATATGAACAAAGAATTCAACAGATGGCACTGCGATAGAGTAGGCTGGGGATTAGCTGTATTCATAATGAAAATAAAGGGTCAAGTATTTACTTGATGTGGTAATTTTCCCTTGACAAGGGGGAAGTTGGGGAAATTAGGCGCCGCTGCTTAGGTAGATTTACATAATGTTTACCTAACTTAAAGGCCTGGACAAACAGGAAGCGCGACGGTAGCGCGCACGGTGGCGATAAATTTTACTAATTAGATAAACTTGAAACTAAAGCTACGAGGGCTCCAAACGCGCACTTGTCTGAGAAGAGCTCACAAAAAATTCAGCCGGTTGTAGACGTATTTTAGCGGAGTACGTTATTTATTTTTCAAACGTTTCTTTTTCGACTTAACTGCTTTTTTGGAATGGTATACTGTAATTAAAATCAGATTTGGCTCCAAGCGGTATTTATAAAGGTGTTATAACTTCACTAATAACTTTGTTCATGTTTTTATAGTAGAATTATTATACTTAATAGGTACCTACATAACATTTGAATGTAAATAAAAATATTAGGTAGCAATAGCTAAAAAGTTTTTGATAAAATGAAATCCTAATCTTCATTAAAATCGGGTAATAGTAATTTTATTTAATTTCACTGCTAAATAGGCTATCAAACATATGTTCAAATAGAAGTATATACTTATACAATATTTATGCAACTCAAAGAATATCAAGTTCCAGAATACCTAACAAAAATTGGCAGAAAAAAAATCTGACTATACCTAGGGATGGTAACAGATAGACATTTTTTTTCTTTTTTGATATAAATATAGGTATTTTCAAGTAAATCATCTTGCAAAGGGTAGACAGTATGCGCTCTACTCAGAAGGGGGATTTAGATTTAGATTACAAAACTAAAAAACTTTCTTATCGCGTCTAAATATTTAACTCAAACCCGACGAAGCTCGCAGGCTTGGTACCTACGCCCATATTCTACTACCACAGATTAAAGAAAAGGAATAGAAGTGTTAAACGAGCAAAAGATTGTCGCTGATGCGCAGTGAAACATCAGTGCGCGTTAGTGTAGTAGGATAAACTATGTAGTTGTAAGTACTAACATAAGTAGTGATAGTGTCTTTACAACATAATATGGGATGTAAATAATATTTTTTTATTGAAAGAAACCAACGGAATTTCATAGCGGTACAGTTAAATTTTCATTCCTTTGGTTGCTAGAGATATACTCTTTCGAATCATTTTTGTATGAATTGCTCAAACCCCTACCTATAGTTTAATTAAGTCGGAATTTTTGAATTTAAATTAATTTATTAACACTTAATACATAATTGAATTTATTTAATCTAAAACAATAATAATTAAATATCAGCGAAATAATATGTGTGTGTTTCTTTGAATACCTACTAGAGATACCTTCTTTCGAATTGCTTTTGCGTGCTCTAAACTCAGTCGCCCGGTAATTAACCGACTTCGAAAAAAGGAGGAGGACTCAATTCGTCGGAATCTTTTTTTTTTACAAAACCATTTCTATTAAGTACTTTATTTAGAGTTCTGTGTCTACTCCTACAGCCTCAAAGAGGGAACCTCACGGAAACAGGATAAAAAGACCAGGTTTTATGTGAATGGGCCTCATTAATAATTCATTCGTAATCCCTCAAGTTGGACCCGAGGTGTATTTTACGACAATCGTCTGTTTTATACGTTCGCGGCGACTTTTAATGAAATTTGAAATTAGGGCAGAATTTCTCACTTTAGGCTTCAAAGAAATCTTATAGAATAATTTTTAGGTTCCCCCGGAAATACTGTATTGCCTACTTTTTCTATTTAATCCAGTTTTGGTCATGAAAATTGTACCTCTATCACGGAAAAATACACCTGATTTCTGATTTTACCTCACAATTCATATCATAGGACTTATAAAATTTTTGCAATGCCACTTCTAGAACTGGGATGATCACACTTCACACTATGTATGTATGTTTGTTACTCCTTCACGCATAAACTACCGGACGGATTTCCTTGAAAAGAATGGAGATAGAATATACCCTGGATTAACACATAGGCTACTTTTTATCCCGGAAAATCAAAGAGTTCCCACGGGATTTCAGAAAACCTAAATCCACGCGGTCGAAATCGCGGGCATCAGCTAGTATTTCATAAAAAACCTGGCTTAAAAGGGATCAGGTCAGAACATTTCACTGATTTATTACGTAACTACTGTGAGAGCCAGCCCTTACAGCTACCACCCTATATCGCCTAGTGAACCCCGATCTTCCCCTTCTATTTCCTAACATAAAACATACATTTTCTTGGTTAGTAAGGAAAAACGAAGCCGTTCGAAGGGTCAATAGGATGCAATACGCAATTTTTCAGACACACGTCCAGTAGAATTGCCGACCCACGGGTTCGGGATGAGTATATTTGTCCGCACATACCTCCAGACTTGATAACAAAGGCAATAACTTAAAATTTAAAAAACCCCCGACACAAAAATCTCTATAAGAAAACTAGAAAAGAGCTGATAACTTTCAAACGGCTGAAACGATTATCTTCGATTATAGCTAAGAACACTCTCGATCAAGCCACCTTTCAAACAAAAAAAAAAAAACTAAATTTAAATCGGTCCATTCGTTTAGGAGCTACGATGCCACACACAGATACACAGATACACACGTCAAACTTATAACACCCCTCTTTTTTCAGGGGTCGGGGGTTAAAAAGGGAACAAAGTACAACGTTCGTAGTTCGTATTATTTGACTTTTCCTACTATTTGACCTTTTATATAACACTCTTCAATGTCGAGGTTGTGTAACCGAATTGCAAAGTATGAATAAAAGTTTTACAGAATGAACTGAAGATCTCAATAGGAAATGAGATAAGAAATATAACTTTTCCTTTAGATTATTGCGTCTCTCAGAGACAAAAATAGCCTCGTAAACCGAGTCGCAAACATCCGCTAGCTAAAAACAAGGGTAGGTATTCGTTACGAGATGGGGGCAAAAATAAACACCGAAAGTTAGAATTTTTTCGTCAAAATTTTGACTTGAACCATCTGTTCCCGGGGATTGGGTAAATATTTGAGCTGTCTCGGTTAACTGTTAATTTATCACGAACTAACTCCGTCATCTTGCTACAATTTTTAATTTTACGACGCCGTCGTCGTCGCCAGGGCAATTACGTTTGGTTAAGTTAGTAAAGTTTTTTTTTTTTTATATAACAAGTTATTTATTACGCTCGCCTAGTGATATTTATGTAGGATAGCTGCAAAGTGTCGCTACTAGATGGCATTAACAGTCGCTTCAACATACATACAACTTCTTGAACATACATATCACAAACGTCACTGGCAGTAAGCGAACCAGAGCTAGCGGTCAAAGCGTCGCGGAACCCAGAAGAATTCTGCCGGTGCCACAATTTAACAAATGTAAATTAAAAATTTATAACACCCCCGACAAGTGATGGTTACAGTAACAAGAAAAGAGCTGATAACTTTCAAACGACTGAACCGATTTTCTTGAATTATAGCTAAGAACACTCTCGATCAAGCCAAGCCAAGCCACCTTTCAAACAAAAAAAACTAAATTAAAATCGGTTCATTAGTTTAGGGGCTACGATGCCACAGACAGATACATAGATACACACGTCAAACTTATAACACCCCTATTTTTGGGTGGGAGGTTAAAAAGTAGAATTCCGACTCTTTAATTGAGTTATATGCAAGATCTGTATTATTATCCCAAGAAACAATGTGTTCGAAGAGCTGCAAGGGCTTACAAGTTCTCGTTTCTAGTATTTTGTGTGTTTGTTAATCTATTTTCCGCATTTTCATTATCTGGATACACAACACGATACCACGACTTTGCACCAAGTTCGCGAAAGTAGTTTATTAAACTGAATTAGTATCATCGGGGGGGCAAGAAGTTAAAAGTTCGTAGTTTCGGCAGCCAGCCAAGTCTCGGATAATTTTCTCTTCATTTTGCCACAGTTTAGCTATCATACAGTTCAGTAACTACTTGAATTGATATGTCGAGGCGACTGAAAGTACCTAGTCATCATTAAAAACAAAAAATTACAAATGGCTTTTATTTAGAGTTTAGTTTGTCAGAAGTCAGAAGTTATTCTTTTCAAAAGCAATATTACACTAAAATACATGCATGCCATGCAAACATACATAATAACTCAACACAAAGACAAATTACTTAATTTCAATAGTAAGTATATCGCTAGAAAAGCTATTAAATAGAAAATCACATCAATATTTTACGCAGATTTTGACTTCTACCCCATGACTATTTTTGAATAGGGGTTTTTATAAACACAACCATTTGCCGCTACTTAGGCGAGAGGTTCACCGATCAAAAAGAGTTCTTATATTCTGATACCACTGTCAAAACATTATACACACGTCAAATATCTTTGATGATGCCACCTCATGTCCGTCATTTTGACGATTCAAAAGAACTTGTAAAAGTCTAATTGAATAAAAATATTTTGAATTTTGATTTTTTTTTTTTTTTGAATTTCTCAAAACCCTTATTAGGCCGGTACTGACGCAAAGAATCGTGTAGAGACCTTTTTCCTCAAATGAAAAGGTAACTAACTTGGCTTTCTGTAGGGAATGTTTGGAAGCAATCATAATTCATGGGCCAAGGGAATCGGTAGAGTCGTTTCTTAACTGTATGCTCGCTAAACTGTGGCATAGTTAAGGCTACATTTTACAAGGTTTTATCCAATTTTACTGGTTAGTAGTATGTTGGGATCGCGCTGTAATCCCGATGTTCCTACTTTAGTGGCATCGGGTTAACTCGGAGTTTGGACTGTTTCAAACTATCACTGGTTTAGGTTATTACAATAGTTTGTTATCTCAGGATCTCTGTGGAGCTAATGGTTTTCTTATAGTTTAGATTATGTACTGGAATGTATGGTTTTGCTAATGTTTCTCTAGCTAGGTAAGTTAAAAATATTTCTCTTTTTTACTTGCAAAAGATGCTCTTTTGATTAAACAATGACAAGTTAGCTCTTGAATGTGATTTCATCTGATGGTAACAGTGGTGGCAGTCTAAGATGGAAGCAGGTTAACTTAGAAGAGGTGTGGTAGTTAAGGTTATTAAGGTTTAACCATAGAGCCCTATAGGTTTCTACGCGGCATCGTACCGGAACGATCCAAGCCTCCCAAGTCCCACCAGACTAGACCAGATAATTTAAAGATTTAGAAAAATACATGTTCCAGACGGGAATCTCACATGTTTCCTTTAAAATTATAAGGCCACAGTATTTACCACTGCGCCAGGAAGGTATCTCATTTTTTAGGACTGAAAATGCATCTCTTGCGCTTCCCATGACTTTTATTACCACGAGCGACGTTGCGATCTCCTTTATTGCAACGCTTTACATTAACTGATTTATTACTTATTATAAAGTTAAAAACTTACATAATATTATGCACTTATTTAACCGCATACCAATTTTTCAGTAGTAATTCGAAGCTTACCTGCAAAACAGAAACAAAAAAATTAAAACAGTTATTCCTTGTACAAACATACCGTTACAGACAGACGGACACAAAACTACAGAATATAAAATATCACGCAGCATCGTCTTCGTCCAAAAATACGGCAAAACTAAACAGTAACAAAAAAAAAAGAGAACTCGCGACGCAAAAAATCAAAGCCATATTACTCATACAACCGCCCGCCTATCCAGAATTAACTAAAACCTTTCACGGAATTATAGTTTTAAAAGTTAGGTCAACAAAGGTCATAATCGTGTGGAGTAACAAGGTGTGGGTTGTAAATAACCCCACGTGGTCGCACACACGGCCGGCACAGAAATACACGTAAACACAACATGTTGGGTTGAACACTTGGTCGGATCCATTAATAGATAAATAAACGCCCCGTTCGAGATGTTTTCGAAGACCTTTTTGGTATTAGGCCACGTTCTTATGCATCCGTTGCATTAAATTAATTCGTATTAAGTGAGTATATGAGTACAAGTTACATATATGTCCTATACAGGAAATATGTATCGGCTAAAATTAAGTTAAAATCAGTGCAACAAACGCCGCCATATTATACAAAATTATGAAGATATTTTGAAAACGTCTGAAAGAGGTAGCATTTAAGTTGTAGCTTAGCACTCGGGTGAGATCTATAGACTCTCACTAGGATAGGATACTGGGTACATAAAATTCTTAAAAAATCAAAATGGCGGATTTTATGCACTTTGATGAGCGGGCTGAAAAAGATGCAGTGACCACAGTCGGGGGTTTTTCAAACATTTTAAATTATTACTTGCTAACTACAATCGCTTTAGGACTATTCTACTAGTTAAAATCAGCAAAAAAATTATATTAAAGTTTTAATAACAGCCCGAGCATAAATTATATTACCAAATATTTGATTAAATTATTGCGTTAACTATTTGACTGCATAGTAAGTAGGTACAAGACTTGAAAATCAGTCAGGGAAAAACGCACAGTCATTGAACTATGTATTATGTAACGCACAGTGTGATCTAACCCTTACGCGGGTAATCTTGAACTTGCGTCCGTGTGTTCCCTTTGTAGATCACGGGTTACATTCTAAATGCGTATATAGTAATAAAATAACATGCTCGTCTGTTGCAGCGTACAGAGAAGCTCTGTATCCTCTACTGTGTAAAAACTAATGGATTCCTTCACCCCAGCTCGTATTACTTGTTTTTAGTATTTGGAAATGAAAATTGGAATTTGATATTTTTATATTAAACTAGCTGAATCGCCCCAACTTCCCTTGAGTGGCATTTTTGAAAATCTTTTATTACTAGATTGAAGACCTCCTACGGGTCATGAATCTAGATCATAGAGGGAACGTTCGCTATGTATGTTGGTCTGTAGGTACAACAAAATCTCAACATGTGGATGTGTAAGAAAGTCAATTTCCCCCTTTTATTAACTAAAAGAAATAAACTAAAATAAGTAACTAAAATAAAAAATAACTCAGAGAGTGACTACACTACCCATAAATTTAGTATGTACTAGATCAACAATGACAGATTACCGGTGTTACAAAAAATGAAACGTAAATGTGTGCGTGAAATAGAGTTGTCTTGACTGTAGCATTGTATTATCGATAGTCTTACTGGCGAAATCATAGGACACTAATGAGTTAGTTTAACGACGTGAAGTAAACAGTATCTTATAATCTTAAAAAATCAAATACATTTCAAATACACAAATAGCAACAAAGCTAAAGCTGGGTAACAAATTATTATTTATTAATGAAATGACTTGGTGCAGCTACTACAAATAAGCAATTTGTAATAATCTATATGTATATCACGTTGTCAAGAATAAAAATGCGTAAGTATGGATGTTTCTGCGTGTTTTGGGATTTTCATAAAAATTACCGGAATTTGTTAGTTTTCCACCTCTATTTTTTTAAAGGGTGCAAGTCAATATAATTTGATTAAAATAATACAATAACACTGGTATAATGTCTATATTATTTATTTTTATTGACTTGTCAAGTCAATAAAAATAAATAATATACATATATGGCGCTCAATTCATAGCTAATGACCTCCCCGATAAGCACTTAAATACAGTAATGTACGGATTACCCATAACCCTGTATATGAAATCTAAGTCACACCAAATAAAAAGGAAAACCGGCCAAGTGCGAGTCAGACTCGCGCACTGAGGGTTCCGTACTCGGGTATTTTTTTTAAAATTTTGCACGATGATAAATCAAAAACTATTATGCATAAAAATAAATAAAAATCTGTTTTAGAATATACAGGTAAAGCCCTTTCATAATATGATACCCCACTCGGTATAGTTATCTTACTTTGACAATTGAAACATATTTTAATTTTTTTTTAAATGGTGTAAACACAAATTCACAGTTTTCAGATTTATTCCAGTATTTGTGCTATAAGATCTACCTGCCTGCCTTTCATGATTATAGGTCAACGGGAAGTACCCTATAGGTTTCTTGACAGACAGACAGACAGACAGCTTAAGCCTATCACATCAAACCTACCGGCAGACACGATTATCGACTATCGATACTTGTGACGTCATCACTTTGTCAATCCCTATCGTAACCAAACGTTTTTAAATTTTACACAAAATATCCAAAAATTCTTCATTTAGCAATGTAATTTGATGATAAGTCTTAAGGGAAACCTATCATCTAAGCTTCCAATAGTTATTTTGCCTAATTTTCAAACAACAAATGACGAAATATAGATTATAAACAATTAGTATAAATAATCAGTAATTACCTGTGAAACGTGTATTTACGCGGATTATAACGTCTTGTAACGTCACATTCGCTCACTGAACAAGACACCATGGTGGCAGGACATAGATTTTACGTTTTATTCGTAAAATTATTTAGTAAATGCAAAAAATCACCTCGACTTGGAACAGGCCGAACTCATAAGGACCGATACTCACGTAAACAATGACTTATCGGCATCTTGTTTCGCTATCTCGCTTTCGCTCGCGGCAGTGTGTCTTATCTAACTACTCTCGCTCCCTCACTTTGTCAGTCTTTGAGCGAAGCGAAAAATCATAGGTCTATGACACTACCAAAATAACGATTGAGAAGAAAGTATAGATTTCATCTGATTAACAATTGAAAGAATCTTCCTTTTTGTCGTTTGTTAAATAAAGTCCAATAAAATCAATTTCATTGTAAACGGGACTTTCAAATGAAAAGTCTCCAGAGTGCTCTTAAACCGAGGGTGTAAAAAGGACTAATTAAAAAAATTACGAGATCCTTTTTTTCGTTGCAGTCCGATTTTAACTGTACAAGGGTTGAAATGTTTCATTAAATTACAGGGTAATGGAAAATTATTTAACGGATTTTTTCCTATGGTTTCGTGTCCCAAAAGTAAAAAAAAAAACGAATCCTTATTGCATCACATCGTTATACGACTGTCTATCTGTTTATTTTTCTATCTGTCTGTCTGTCAAGACCCTTTTTCACAGGAACCCGTGGAGGTATTTTTCCAATACCAGTTTTAAATAAAGTTCGATTGACGGCACAAGTGCTAAATACTAACACATATGCTTTTAGACACATGCTACGATTTCTAACCCCGACCCAAAAAGAGGGGTGTTATAAGTTTGACGTGTGTGTCTGTGTTTCTGTGTATCTGTCTATGCCCTATGGCATCGTAGCTCCTAAACTAATGAACCGATTTTAATTTAGTTTTTTTTTTTGATTGAAGGACAAATCGACAAACCACCAAACAGCACAGTTTCGCATTTACAATATGGGTAGTGAAATATGGGTACTGGGTAGTGATTATTTTCCTTATTTACAACAAAACCATCTGAGTCATATTTATTTTGTACTATTTTAAGCATATTTCTACCGCGGCCGCCGCGTACCGGTAATCGCAGCGTGGGACGACATCTAACCCGATGTACCGAAGACCTCAACAAGGTGGCCGGAATTTATTACATAGACATAATAAACTAAATTGAAATCGGTTCATTAGTTTACGAGCTACGATGCCACATACAGATACACAGATACACACGTCGAACTTATAACACCCCTCTTTTTGGGTCGGGGGTTAAATAAAAAGACTTCTCTTCATATTATTATGTAGGACTGAGTACTGACTGACTAACATAATATCAAAGTATATTAATTAAAATCCCATACACATAGCATGCTATACATATAAAATGGTCTATAGAAGCTACCTACCTACGTACACCGAAGGTACGTGTACTAATTTCCATGAAATCAAACCAAACAGTTGTTGTGTAAATAGACATAAACAAATAAACGAAGTCCGAACTCCGAAGTGATTTGGGTTCGACCAGTCGACCGGACTTAATGTCAAGCGCTACGCAGGGCATCGACTGTATAGGTACATACATACTATCCGGTCCCTACATATCTGCTTGATGTATGTCTGTCTATTAACTTCTCACCCGATGGTAGGTTATATATAAAATCATTGGCGATAGTTTGAGATGGCAACCGGGGTGAGGACACCCCGCACAGCCCCAACGCTAACCCGCTGCGCGTGAGGTTCGGTTATGCAGTGGAAGATTATGAAAATGACAAAAAAGCTTGGATTTGACTCGCTCCAGCAATACACGGCGCTGCAATTGCTTGTATAATACAGCATGGCTTATTATTGTAAATTGAATACTTGAAAAGAGCAACCGTCGAGTTTCTTGCTGGTTCTTCTCGGTAGGAACGGCATTCCGAAGCAGCGGTAGATTATTTTCACGATTCAAATGCACTTTTAATAGTTTAATTGAATAAAAATATTTTGAATTTGAATTTGAGGTGCGGGTGTGCGCACCTCAAATTCAAATTCACCTCATACCTCGATTGCCAACTCAACCTGTCGCGTACTATACTTGATTTTTTTCAACTTTTAAAAGGGCTTTTACAAATCAAAATGCAACTTGTGGATCTCTACCACCGGTTCGGAAATTAGGTTATATTGAGAAGAGCCGGCAAGAAATTCTGCAGTTAGGTACCTACTTGCCTACTCTTTTCAAATCATAGTGTGCAAGTACACAATCTCTAAACTAAACTAAAAATGTATTGGTGTCACTTTCATAATGCTACCTAGGGAAAAGGATAGACTAGATATAGGCTCTATCATTATGGTTAAGTTTAGAGATTGTTTAAATTGCTTAGGTAAGGTACATAATTTAAGATGGCGTAAATATTTAATTTCGTTTTTAATTGATTGACAATCAGTAGGTAGGTACAGGTACAGTTTATCTATATTTACTTATTTCTAATTTATTATCTAAAACCTCACAAAAGTCAGAAAATGTTAAACTCCTCAAACCTATCTCCACAACTAACCTATAAAACAAGAAAACCAACGATATAAGTTTAAGGCAGAACGCCTCGAAGGCATTGCACCGTGAAAAAAAAAAACAAACACGTCCATAGAACCTTTGTTGTGGTGGTCAGTGCCTCCGCGAAACAAAATAAGACAAAAGCGAAACGGACGAAACAGGTCTCGCGTTCGAACCAGTTCTACAACTACCATTCTTGGCTTCCAACCCGATTCTAACAAATCCAAACCTTATCACGAGCAACATAAAGTTCCAATTAAAGCGGCAGAGTATCTCGAAGACTCTTCAACTACCATACTTGGAGCATAACCCAGTTTAAACAAAAAACAACTTTATCAGAACTAGTCTATAGTCCAAATTAGAATATCAAACTTTTTTATGGTCGGATAACGATGCAGCTATGATTTAAAGCATTTCGATTTCCTTAGGAATTTTGGATCGCAGCACACATGTGATTGTGGATTTTTGGGACCATTTTCTTGGAAATTCGGCTCGGTTTTTTGTCCGCCGTCTGCGTTTCTGAGGCAGAGAGGTCATTGGGCTCAAGGCTACCTGCATTGTAGACCAATAGGTATTTTGCAGGTATTTTGTATGCAATAAAGCTACAAAGTTTCTTCATTCTGGGAGGTCTAGCCGATTTTACAAGGTCCGTTGTTGGTATGACACATAAAGGCCCACACACCTCACAATAAATTATTTCAAGCTAGACGATGCTCGCGACTTTATTCGTGTGGATTTATATTTTTGAAAATCCCGTAGGAATAGGTATACTTTAGTTTTTCGGGGCAAGACATTTAAGATTTATGACCACTAACTATAGGCCTCATAGAAAGTTCAGAGTCAGTTAACAGGCGATGGAGATGCTTGGAGTTTTTCTACGTGATCAAATCAGAAATGAGGAGACCTGTAGGTACCAGAGTAACCGACAAAGCTCAGCGGGGCCGGGTCGCAAAGCTGAGGTGGCAGTGGGCAGGGCAAATAGTTGAAAAAAACCGGCCAAGTGCGAGTCAGACTCGCGCACCGAGGGTTCCGTACTCGGGTATTTTTTTCGACATTTTGCACGATAAATCAAAAACTATTATGCGTAAAAATAAATAAATATCTGTTTTATAATGTACAGGTAAAGGCCTTTCATATTATACGCCACTTGGTAAAGTTATCTTACTTTGAAATTTTAAACACATTTTAATTTTTTTTTAAATATGTAACTAAAAATTCACGCTTTTCGTATTTATTCACACCCAAACAGACAGACAACAAAGTGATCCTATAAGGGTTCCGTTTTTCCTTTTGAGGTACGGAAACCCTAAAAACCAAAAGACATTGGAGTCCCAAGGTGTTAGTGGCGACCTCGCACCGAAAGTGTGGAAGTCCCTACAAGAGACCTATGTGCAGCAGTGGACGTCTAATGGTTGACGATGATGAGGGAATCGACATGGATTTCTTGCTGCTTAACATATCACATCACACTTCACACTAATATTATAAAGAAGAAAATTTGTGTGTGTGTGTGTGTGTATGTTTGTTACTCCTTCACGCAAAAACTACTGGACGGATTTGGTTGAAATTTGGAATGGAAATAGATAATATCCAGGATTGGCACATAGGCTACTTTTTATCCCGAAAAATCAAAGAGTTCCCACGGGATTTCGAAAAACCTAAATCTACGCGGACGAAGTCGCGGGCATCAGCTAGTTACATATAAATTTCCCGCATATAGCTTCCATTGAATCTAAGTTTACATACTGGATGCAAACGACATAGTAACGCATACTCAGTATTCCAATGGTGTAAACGTGGCATCCTATCTGTGACGTCAGCGGCAGCCTGCGCCCGCGCAGGTAGCTACGAGCTATTCTCGTTCATGGTCAGTGACCACGAGACCTTTCCTTGGGGTGACTGTACCACCAGCGTACAAAGACCCTTTCAAAATCAATTTACTCATACCTACTGGCTATAATCCGTGACTTCTTCGTGGAGAATTTCGGTTTTCCCGTGGAAGTTTAGAGCCTCAATAGCAAAACAAATTTGTCAAAATAATGAGTTTGACATGAGTTACTCAAACATTAGTCGATACTATAACTAATTTCTTAAACTGGACCTTTTCAAGTAAAGATTTTTATATAAACCTGTGAGGATGATACTGCCATTGGCGCAATTAAAATGCCATAAACCTACTTCGTCGTTTTAATTTACAAATTGCGAAATACCAAATTAAATTTGAATTTCGCGGGTAGACCCGTGTCATGCACCTTAAGTATTTAAAGCTAAGGTGAAATTATGTTCTTAGACCTTAGCTAGAGTCCACGAGTACCTACCTAGTGCCTACTACGTTCTATATAATAGACTTCAACGCAGTTACAACTTTCAAAAGGAAGAAAAATGTACGTTTAAATAAAAGTTTGCGTAGGCACTCTTTTCAAGATGCATTCTATCAAGACTATGTGATCAAGATATGTATATATTTTTTTGAAAATCAATCCAAAATGAGATTGATTACAATTTACAATGAACTCTACATGGACGACGTCGCGAGCATAAGTAGTACAGCAATAACTTTAAAGCTCGTCTTAAACTGGTTCAAGTAACCAGTCCAATTAGGCCCGGCAAAGTTTCTTATGTCGGAAGAAAGGATAAAGGATGGCCTTCTGTCCCGGGGTCAAGTTACATTGGCAACGTCTGTCGCATTTCTTTTTCATGCCATATGTTTTCCGATTATGTATATACGTAATATAATATGTATTTGTCTGTCCTTGTATAGTGGATGTCTTTAGTCGTTATTTGTAGTTAAGCTTGGTATGAATTGGTCAGAAATTAGGAGATCCGTAGAAAAGAGAGATCCGTAGAGTCCGACATAGCTCGGGCTTCGAAGCTCAAGAGGCAATAGACGAGGTATAATGTAGTTAGTTTGAAGGCCCGATAACCTCAAGATGCTGGAATGGCAACCTGCCATCAAAAATAACAGCTTTGGCAGAGTTGAATTTTGCAGAATAGCAGGCTATGGATAATGGAAATCCTAATATACAAAACCCAAATATGTCCAGTATAGACTTTGAAACCATCAAATCGATGTGTCCCAAACCGGTTTCATTAGAAAGGCAATAATGCGAAGATGTTTATAGAATTTGAAACCATCTAACCCATGTGCCGCAAACCGGTTTCATTAGAAAGGCAATAATGCGAAGATGTTTGTAAACCACTAAATTTTAGCGTAGTAGCATACGGCCCTGGGTATACGCAAGTATGTAATAATATCCTCAAAAAGTGTGTGAAGTCTACCAGTCCGTGTTGAGCCAGCGTGGCAGACTATGGCCTTAAATTCTTCTCAAGGTGTACAAGGAAATAGCTCTAAAAGGAGATGGCGATGGGTCGGGATTATTTTGCTCATTAATATTGGGTTAGTTTACAATATTAAGTAAGCAGTCAAAGATGATACACACTCCTGCGCAACAAATCGAACATTATTATGATTATGTAAACGGAAGGGTGGTAAATAGGTCGAATGTGTCTGTAAGTCATATTGAACGTCTAAACAGATGTCTTACATTGTTTCCGAGTTGGTTTATATCAATGCAATCTAGAACAATGAACTGCGTAATAATCTATTAGTAGTAAGTATCAAGGGAGAAGTTGACTGACAACACAGAGCATCTTTATACAGATTTAGATGTAAGGTTTTCAGAAATTCTACCCAACTAAGACACGGCGTTTCAGCTAATCTTACGAATATAATAAATGTAAAAGTGTGCTTGTTTGTTGGTTTGCCTTCAATCACGCCGCAAAACACGGCATGCAGCTATAGCTATTATGACTTAGACATCCGCTAAGAAAGGTATTTTGAAAATTCAATCCCTAAGGGGATAAAATAGGGGTTTGAAATTTCTGTAGTTCACGCGCACGAAGTCGCGGGCAAAAGCTGGTAATTAATAAAGCAATTCCTATGATCCATACTAATATTATAAATGCGAAAGATGCGAAAGTGTGTCTGTCTATCTGCTAGCTATTCACGGCCCAACAGTTTAAACGATTTTGATAAAAGTACAGAGTTAGCTTACATGTCGGGGAAGGACAAAGTCTACTTTTTATTCCGGAAAACCAAAGATTTCCCACGGGATTTTTAAGAAACCTAAACCCACGCGGACGAAGTCGCGGGCATCACCTAGTAATTTATAAAACAATGCCTATAACACGAGTAGGTTATAAATTATAATCAACCGAATGGTTTCACTAAAACGGTCACCCCTTTCCTCAAATGAGGCGATATCTCCGATGTTACATAATAAATTACTATCCAGCCATTGTCCGCGTTCACCCCGCCGTGAAATTAGTCTTTCCCGTCGGTATCTTGAATTACCGGGACAAAATTAACCGGATACGCCGTGTCAGTCATTAAAACGCATTACCTATGCATGCAAGGCTTGATAAACTTGACTTTACACAGCTTTTATAGCGTATTATGGGCAACTATGAGTCAGATAAGGTTTAGAAATAGAAATAGAAAGACTTTTTAGTTGAAATCAGTCTTTCCCACCGGTATCTTGGGTTACCGGGACAAAATTAACCGGATACGCCGTGTCAATCATTAAAACACATTACCTATGAATGCAAGGCTTAATAAACTTGACTTTACACAGTTTTTAAAGCGTTTTATGGGCAACTATGAGCCAGATAAGGTTTAGAAATAGGAATAGAAAGACTTTTTAGTTGAAATTAGTCTTTCCCGGCGGTATCTTGAATTACCGGGACAAAATTAACCGGATACGCCGTGTCAGTCAAACGCATTACCTATGCATGCAAGGCTTGATAAACTTGACTTTACACAGTTTTTAAAGCGTTTTATAGGCAACTATGAGCCAGGAAAGGTTTACAAATAAAAATAGAAAGACTTTTTAGTTGAAATTAGTCTTTCCCGTCGGTATCTTGAATTACCGGGACAAAATTAACCGGATACGCCGTGTCAGTCATTAAAAAGCATTACCTATGCATGCAAAGCTTGATAAACTTGACCTTTACACAGTTTTTAAAGCGTTTTATGGGCAACTATGAGCCAGATAAGGTTTAGAAATAGAAATAGAAAGACTTTTTAGTTGAAATCAGTCTTTCCCACCGGTATCTTGGGTTACCGGGACAAAATTAACCGGATACGCCGTGTCAATCATTAAAACACATTACCTATGAATGCAAGGCTTAATAAACTTGACTTTACACAGTTTTTAAAGCGTTTTATGGGCAACTATGAGCCAGATAAGGTTTAGAAATAGGAATAGAAAGACTTTTTAGTTGAAATTAGTCTTTCCCGGCGGTATCTTGAATTACCGGGACAAAATTAACCGGATACGCCGTGTCAGTCAAACGCATTACCTATGCATGCAAGGCTTGATAAACTTGACTTTACACAGTTTTTAAAGCGTTTTATAGGCAACTATGAGCCAGGAAAGGTTTACAAATAAAAATAGAAAGACTTTTTAGTTGAAATTAGTCTTTCCCGTCGGTATCTTGAATTACCGGGACAAAATTAACCGGATACGCCGTGTCAGTCATTAAAAAGCATTACCTATGCATGCAAAGCTTGATAAACTTGACCTTTACACAGTTTTTAAAGCGTTTTATGGGCAACTATGAGCCAGATAAGGTTTAGAAATAGAAATAGAAAGACTTTTTAGTTGAAATCAGTCTTTCCCATCGGTATCTTGGGTTACCGGGACAAAATTAACCGGATACGCCGTGTCAGTCATTAAAACTCATTACCTATGAATGCAAGGCTTAATAAAGACTTTATACAGTTTTTAAAGCGTAATATGGGCAACTATGCGCAATATTATATATGAACAATATTCTAGTTCAACTATAATTAGTGTATCTTGAGTTTTACTGGAAAATCTTAGAATTTACTAGGGTCCGAGCTTTTACAGTAACATACGTGTGCACTGTGCAGGGTACTTTAACAAGTTCTTTTGGAAATACAGGCACGTAAAGTATCCGACGTGAGTATAGATTTATGAGGGAACGGAATTAACCTAAAGGTGTCACTAGAAGATTTATATTGCGGAAATAACGAGTATTTTTAATCCCCCAGCGTTTAATTTTGGTTCAGTGTAACAAGAAATCAAAGGAGTTTTATTGGAATACCGGAGATTGCGGAATTTTGGGCACTTTACTTTTATTTCGTACTATATAATATACTAGCTGAATCGCTCTGGATTTGCTCGGATTTCATTTAAAAAAATCTTTTAAATGGTTGTCTAGGAAACTTAGACGCAAAACCTCATGAATACGCATTCCAGTCTTTTGAGCTTTATTATTAATCAGTCAGACCAATTAATTATCTTTATAGGATCGAGATTTTATAGATTCTTGCATAGAGATTTTTATTTTTCGTAAGAGGTTTATTTATGCAACTTTTTTTAAAAGTTAACCGACTTCATAAGCACTGAAAAGTATTGAATAATATTTTAATTATGTGTCATCAAATTAATTTACTATAAACCGATATGAAACCGATGAACAAAAAAAAACTTTTCTAACTAAAATTCGACTAAAAACTTTTTGGTCTTCCACCAGGAACGTAATTTTTAGGCAGAGTAGACACCGGAACATCTATTTTTTTTATATATCTGGATATAGGTAACTCTGACATAAAAAAACAGCCCAAAACGGGTATTTGCATGAAGACCGGATGAATGAATGGACGGATATGGTTATTTGGCATAATGAATTCGGCGAAAACCACGCGGTTTCGAGCGTTGCCCTCACGGAGGCTTTGTCAGGCTCTGTGTAATGTTGAAAGGATTATTTGCGAACAACTTTGTTATTAAATGGCTTAATTTGATAATTGGGTGATGGATGGCGCCCTCGGGGAACCGTGTTTGAAGTTTAAAATTCCCTGCGCCGTATCTCATCGCTGAGGGTCATGATCCCTTTTCATTAATCATCTAAATATATAAAAGGAAAAACTGACTGACTGATCTATCAACGCACAGATTCAAGTACTAGACTTGGTGGGTTTGGGTGTGTGTGTGTGTGTTGCAAACAAATCATTTGTCGCAGCTCAGCGAACGGTGAAGGGATAAAAATACCACATACCTAAAACAAAAATTAACCCTACATACCGAATGACACGGCCATTCTAAAACATAAACAGAGACAAAGGGAACCCGGGTTGATTAATAACCAGAAAGGTTTGTACTTTTGACAGGTTAAAAAAAAAAGTACTATCATCCCAGGCCCGAATCAGGCTCTATTCATACAATGGTCACAGAGTAAAGGAAAAAGGTAGAGGGTGTCCGTGTTGACAATAGATGAAATAGATAATAAATTCTATCTGTCAGTCCCCTTAATAAAACGTTACGAATATGTGATTATCATACACTTAGATAGTGAATCATGGAATAGGCAAGTACATTCTAGTCAATGACAGTCTGGCTAATCCTATTTTACACAAACACTAGAAAAAATAAGAGATCTAATAATTGTATTAGTACCATCTTATAATGCTCGCCCTACGGAAAAGGAGAGCACCAGAATTGCCGATTTTTAATTTTTACTTATTTATTTAATTGTTTACAAGTTCTATTTACGAATATGGTGTAAACATAAACTCGGTTGAGTTTTTCTATACAACACCGTAGTAGTTTTGAGATTGTGCGTAATAGATGAACCACAATGACAGCCAATCTTATCATAAATGATTGCGACTGTCAGAATTTTGTAAGCATTTCACCAGATAGAACGAGTGATGATATTGTCTTAGATGAAAGCGGCTAACCCAACGTGTAGCTAAACTAATCGAAGCTGGTCGTTAATGAAACGACTGCCTTCGATTTAGCTGTTCAAGGACTCCGTCCTTCTGTTTTCTATAGTCTATGACAATGCTCTAAAAGGTTGTCCTACCGACTTCATCACAACGTGGTAGGTACTACGGTACAATCGAAACGCTCTAATTTTACCCAGTTTTAGTTACCCCCAATTGATTTTGGACTCTATCCTAGTGTATCAAGGTATGTATTTGTTTGTGTCTTATAGGAATTCAGTATGGCGTCAAAGAAAGGACGGCATGAAAAAAAAAACATGTGGTTTGAGAGCCCGTAGGAAACGTTGAGCCTTCTCTGGTAAAAGCTGAAATCCATACATACGAAATAACTAACTGACTGGTTAACATTTAGGTATCAACGTACAGATTAAGCTGCTGGGTCTCATCATCATCTCAACGCATCGCCGGCCCACTACTGAGAACGGGCCTCATCTCAGAGAAAGGTTCACGCCATAAACCACGTTGGCCGCGGACTGACAGCCTTCACACACCTTTAGACGTTATAGAGATTTTTTTTTTTGTTTTCCTTGAGAGTTAAAACAAGTTGTTTAAAGCTCACATATTAATTTCGAAAAAGAAATGCGTGTCAGACATCGAATCCTGGACCCCCCGATTAGAAGGCAACATCTCAACCACTAGGCTATCAACTGTTTCATGAAATACCTCCTCATTTCATACGGACTCTTAGCCTATGGTTGGATCTGTGTGGGCGGCCGCGGCGCGCCCGAAAGCCTCTAAAACTCATATTTGAAATGGAAAAATTGGTATATGTATATGGAACTTATTTTAGTGATACTTTCTTTTGTGTGAGCATTGCGAGTGAAAAATACGAATTTAAAATGCTTCAGTTCTTTATTATTTATGTGCTATCTAACTTTTCGTCGTCTAGAGACTAACCAAACTATAGATTCATCCCTAATTCCTCAGTGGTTGTTTTCGAACAGTGATGGCACAAGTGTAAATTAAAAATTTATAACACCCCCGACAAGTGAAGGTTACAGTAATAACTAGAAAAGAGCTGATAACTTTCAAACGGCTGAACCGATTTTCTTGGATTATAGCTAAGAACACTCTCGATCAAGCCACCTTTCAAACAAAAATCCCATCTTAGACCACATCATCACTTTCCATCAGGTGTGATTGTGGTCAAGCGCTTACCTATAATGAATAAAAAAAAAACTGTAGCTACGATGCTACAGACAGATACACAGATACACACGTCAAACTTATAACACCCCTAGTTAAAAAGGATCTGAGACATGGTCGCTAACTATGGGTCTAAGAAAAGTCAGTTATTCAGCGGGCGATGGAGAGAGCTATGCTTGGATTTCTCTAGAGAACTAGAGTAATCGACATAGATCAATGGGTTACGAAGCTGAAGTGGCAATGGGCAGGGCACATAGCTAGAAAAAACGATAGACGTTGGGGTCCCAAGATGCTAGAATAGCGACCTCGCACCGAGCGCAGCGCTTGAAGACTCCCCACCAGGTGGACAGACAACATCAACCGATTCGCTGGTAGCCCGTTGCGTGTCAAGATACCTACAAGAAACTTATGACCAGCAGTGGATATGTGTCTGTTGATAATGATGATGATGGTGAAACCAATAGTCGTCCGAGGTCCAACGATCCCACGGGGATATAACACCGCCGACCTCCCATCTTTGGGCTGCTACAGAGAATTCAGCGCAACCCAAAACTTTTTGGCACGACCCGGATCTCGAACCCGGTACCTCATAATTCGCAGCCGAATAAGCTAACCACTAGACTGATAAGGCACGATACACGAGGCACGATAATAATAGTACTTACACAGAAAAAGAGTTCTCAGTATCATAATGTATGACACAGACTACAGCCAGAACATCACGGCAGACGGTATAAAATTATAATATTACGCACACCTAGAATATCATATTATTATGACGAGTTTATGCCTATAGGTATATCGGATTACAATAACATACTACTATTATTTTTATATCTTACACTTCCTGCCATTTTATTAACCCCCGACCCAAAAAGGGGGGTGTTATAAGTTTAACGTGTGTATCTGTGTATCATAGCTCCTAAACTAATGAACCGATTTCAATTTACTTTTTTTTGTTTGAAAGGTGGCTTGATCGAGAGTGTTCTTAGCTATAATCAAAGAAAATCGGTTCAGCCGTTTGAAAGTTATCAGCTCTTTTCTAGTTACTGTAACCTTCACTTGTCGGGGGTATTATAAATTAATTTACACTTGTATTTAGAAACCTTTATTGCACACACATTACAGAAAAACTAAACAAGATACATAAGATACTACTGTATATTATGTAAGCTGTGCCTTATAATAATTCTGTGTATCTATTTAGCTAATTTTAATTTACAGTTAGTCAGGGCATGCCTGTATATCTACATCCTATTACATTCATCCACAACAGTTAGTCACATATCGTGCCAAGGTTCTAGTAGCTTCCGCGTACGTTTCTCTGAATATGTGATACTATGATTAATTACTTTAACATAAAAATGGAAATATCTTTGGAAAATGGAAGTTTCCAGAGCAAGCGGTTCGGACTGTATTTTGGTCTTGCCTTTACAAAAGTTTAGAAAATCTATTAAAATTATGCTCGTGAAAAAAAGCATATTATACAATCGAAGATTATGTAAATGATAAAAGAGTGTGGATTTGACCTGCAGCTCGCTTCAGCAATGCGCGGGACTCCAATTACTTTTATAGGTACACTAGCGACCCGCCCCGGCTTCGCACGGATGTTCCGGGATAAAATATAGCCTATACGGATTCGGAAGAATCCCTCTAAGTAATGGTAAAAGAAATTTTGAAATCGGTCCAGTAGTTTTTGAGCCTATTCAATACAAACATACAAAAATACAAAGGTTTCCTCTTTATAATATTAGTATAGATGGCATAATATTCAAATCTTTGAAAAGAGCAACCGCCGGTTTGCTGGTTTCTTGTTAGTTCTTCTCCGTAGGAAAGGAATTCCCAACCAGTGGTAGATTGCACTTGATGATTCAAAAATACATACTTGTAAAAGTTTAATTGAATAAAAATATTTTGAATTTTGTACTGTGTCGATTTCTCTTGTTTCATTAGGCTTATACGAGTAGGTACGTCACAGAAAATTCGTAGAAAACCGTTTACAAACATCTACGTCTATTTACAAACACTCGACACCAGATAGGGGCTTCTTTAGGGTACCATTCAGACGGCCCATGTATGTCATATCCAACCTTTATGCAATGCATTAAGATTGAACTTAAAAATCCCCTATTTTGACCATAAATTCCAGTTTTATCAAAAGCATGATTGCTAAATTTGATAACACTGGAATTAATAGTAAAACTTCAAAGAGCTACCTAATCCCACTCTCTAGGCTAGGATGGTAGGGTAGATATAGGTATGTATCCAGCCGATATTGTATTTACCTCCGATTGGCATGGCAAACAGCAATCAAGCGGGTATGCCGGTACCTGAAACAAAGAACAAACAATGAGAGACGGTTGCGCCGCGCTCTCCAAGGGAATATTAACTAATTAAGCTGTTTTACTCTTTTGCGTATTTATTTATAAAACACTAGCTAACGCCCGCGATTTCGTCCGCGTGGATTTAGGTTGTTCAAAACCCCGTGAGAACTCTTTGATTTTCCAGGATAAAAAGTAGCCTATGTGCTAATCCAGGATATTATCTATCTCCACTCTGAATTTCAACCAAATCCGTAGAGTGGTTTTTGCGTGACGGAGTAACAAACATACACACACATACACACAAACTTTCGCCTTTATAATATTAGTGTGAAGTGCGTGATTTATATACATATATAAAAGGAAAAGGTGACTGACTGATTGATATATCAAAGCACAACTCAAACTACTGGACGGATCGGGCTGTTTGGCATGCAGATAGCTATTATAACGTAGACATCCGCTAGGAAAGGTTTTTGAAAATTCAACTCCTAAGTGAATAAAATAGGGGTTTTGATACTTGTGTAGTCCACGCGGACGAAGTTTGTCGAGTCTATAAGGGACAACGCAAAAATCTATGGCACTAACTCTTTGATACCACACACCACACATTTTGTCATATTATAGGTAGATATGTAAGACACGCTGAATATTAACTAAGTAGTTGATACTCGCAACTTCGTCCGCGTAGATAAGATTTTTTGAACACAAATTTAGTATGATGACGTTAGATAAATAATCATCCTGAAAGTATGACACTGACTCATTTAGTTATTCAGCAAAAGCAAGTTACTCTTCGCTAAAAAAAATTGTTCGGAGTGACCCGTCTAGTGCGTGGTTAAAGGTCGTTGTCTACAAGTTACTGACCTAGACACAGACCTTGAGTCCTAAACACATAAATTCCACTAAACAATACAAGCTTAAAGCAAACTCACTAAAAACTCTATTTATCATGTCACCCCCCACTAAACCTAGCTGGGGGGGATTAACACAGCATAACAGTAAGGGTCTAAGCACACAGAGGTTTAAGCCTCGTGTAATCCCTGGTATACGTCGAGAACATTATGAGGATTCGCGGTGACCCGACCACACACGGCCGGCTATAAATTTTGCCACGTCCTTTTGGAAGTCAAGTTCGTAAACGATCTGGTGTTTCTGGTAATTTCTGTGTAGCCAGCGAACTGCTTTCTTTAGCGTTCAAACGCCATCAAAACATTGTTGATAATAATTATTTACGGCCGAAATCTCTACATATTCGTATACAAGTTTAAAGTAAAAAATCATAACACCCCCGACAAGTGAAGGTTACATTAACTAGAACAATCTGATAACTTTCAAACGGCTGATCCGATTTTTTTGGATTATAGCTAAGAACACTCTCGATCAAGCCACCTTTCAAACAAAAAAACTTAATTAAAATCGGTTCATTGGTTTAAGAGCTACAACGCCACAGGCAGATACACAGATACACACGTCAAACTTATAACACCCCTCTTTTTGGGTCGGGGGTTGAAAACAAAGTAGCCTGTCTGCCCCAAACTGTAGGTCATTTTGTCATTAGGTTATTTAGCAACATTGTTATTATTTGTCTTATTAAAAAAAAAATAGGTGTATTGTTGTACATTTCAGATATTTTATGATACAGTATTATTACTTATTATAAAAGTATTTTTTTGAAAAAAAAAAACCCAAAACAATTTAAATTAAAACCTTAAGATTTGACGAAACAAAATAGAATTTTAAATTTTTCTGCAAGCAAGCAGTTAAAAAAAAAACGAAGAATACCTTTTAAATAAAACAGTTCGCAATACATTTAAACGTGGAAGGAGATTTTCGCCGGGAATTTCTTTCGCACCAAAAGTAGGTAAATTCCACAAACAATGCTATAAATCTAAATAAATATGCCCGAAAAAATTCCCTAGTCCCTACGCGATAATCCTGCCCGCCTTACGTCTTTCGGTTAACAGGGCTCTCTCCGTCACTTACTCCATACAATCGTAGTTCCAATTTCATTTGAATATTAAGCAACCAAAGTCCATGAAATTTTGCAGACATATTCTAGAAACTAATATCTGTGCCTGTGGTGTTTTAGATTTTTCTAAAAATATGTAGTTTTAAAATTACAGGGGCTCAAAGATTTGTATGTGAATTTTTACTATAAAACCGAATATTTCAACAGAAATCTGGAATACCACAGGCATAGATATTAGTTTCTAGAATATGTCTGCAAAACTTCATGGACTTTGGTTGCTTAATATTCAAATGAAATTGGAACTACGTTTGTATGGAGCGAATGACGGAGAGACCCCTCTTAATCCCCGACTGTTTTACTCCAATTTCTTATTGCTTTCCGAGCTCTAATAAAGATGCTTTGTTTATGTATTGCGGTTATGCATAGCCATAGTGGTCAAGACATCGGCCTCCTATTCGGTGGTCCTAGGTTCGATCCTTCTAATTTAACTTTTTAACCCCCGACCCAAAAAGAGGGGTGTTATAAATTTGACGTGCGTATCTGTGTATCTGTCTGTGGCATCGTAACTCTTAAACTAATGAACCGATTTTAATTTAGTTTTTTTGTTTGAAAGGTGGCTTGATCGAGTGTTTTTAGCTATAATCCAAGAAAATCGGTTCAGCCGTTTGAAAGGTATCAGCTCTTTTCGAGTTACTGTAATTTTCTTGTCGGGGGTGTTATAAATTTTTAATTTACACTTGTAATCAATTTAATACCAACAAAAGCCTGCGTTACTCTCCGTCCTTTCAACTATCTCTATGCCAAAAATCAAGTCGATTGGTTGCTTAGTTAGTGCGTGAAGGAAGGACGAACAGACACGCTTTCGCATTTATAATATTAGTGGGTATAGATTAACATCTGCTTTAAACCTTTTTCAAGAGAACTACTACTTTTATAAGATTAACGAAAAAGAAGAACTCTCAGCTATGAGAAATGCGACGTAGAGTAGAGAGGCACTTAGAACGAAATTGTTATTCCCATATCAATTTACAATACAAACACACCCACGCTACGCAGTAAAAACCCAAACACAACAATTTTTATGTTCAAGTGAGTAAACAAGATTTCCTCAAAGACAACGAAAATCCGTACCCATAACCGAGGGCAAATATTTGCGACGCGTGTTCAGGGCCTAAGATTTGGAGACGAGTTTGTTGATTCACAACCCTTAAAAACGATGAGGTCTCTGTCTCTGTTGATTTTTAGGGTTTCGTACCTCAAAAGTAAAAAAGGAACCCTTATAGAATCACTTCGTTGTCTGTCTGTCTGTCGTCTCTGTCGAGAAAACCTATAGGGTACTTCCCGTTGACCTAGAATCATGAAATTTGGCAGGTAGGGTAGGTCTTATTAGCTCAATCAAGTAAAGGAAAAATCCGAAAACCGTGAATTTGTGGTTACATCACAAAAAAAAGATAAGGAAACTCTTTCATATGATAAAGCAATAAATAATATTTAATTGCTAAGTGCAAATTAAAAATTTATAACACCCCCGACAAGTGAAGGTTACAGTAACTTGAAAAGGGGTGATAACTTTCAAACGGCTGAACCGATTTTCTTGGATTATAGCTAAGATAACACTCTCGATCAAGCCACCTTTCAAACAAAAAAAAAACTAAATTAAAATCGATTCATTAGTTTAGGAGCGATGCCACAGACAGATACACAGATATACACGTCAAACTTATAACACCCCTCTTTTAGGGTCGGGGGTTAAGAGGGGTCTCTCCGTCACTCGCTTCATACAAACGTAGTTCCAATTTCATTTGAATATTAAGCAACCAAAGTCCATGAAATTTTGCAGACATATTCTAGAAACTAATATCTATGTCTGTGGTTTTCCAGATTTCTGTTAAAATATTCGGTTTCAAAGTTACGCGGTCTTAAAAATTTACATACAAATCTTTTAGCCCCTGTAATTTTAAAACTACATATTTTTAGAAAAATCTAAAACACCACAGACACAGATATTAGTTTCTAGAATATGTCTGCAAAATTTCATGGACTTTGGTTTCTTAATATTCAAATGAAATTAGAACTACGATAGTATGAAACGAGTGACGGAGAGAGCCCTGTTAAAAACACACATCTCCGAAAAGACCTAACTGAGAACCGAACTAGGTTACCTCTACCAAATCGCTGTACTGCACGAGAGGTCATCAAACTTTATCTACAAGATAAGGTGGATATAAACCGGCTGGCTATCGCCTATCAGTAAATCTAAAAGGCAATACTTGTAAAACTAAATTTTAAAGGAAAGATAAGATAAAAGAGTACTTCGAGCAAGATAAACATCTACTTCCTAAACCGATTTACTATGACCTTAAGGTGTACTAGATTTAGTTTTTTTAGTTTTTTTCTCCATTAGAACCGTCGAATACTTACGGCCAGTTTCTTCATGAACAACTAAAGTAATCAGTAAAAGTATTAACTTTTACTTGACCATTACTGGAGTTTAGGTAAATGTGTTTCTTCATTCAAGCAAGAGCTAAAGTAAAAGTCAAAGTAGTTGCCATTACATACACGTCGCAGTTTCACCAAAAAGTCGTGGCGAGTTTTTTTTACACATGGCAACATCGTAATATCACTGTCAATTAGTATAAAGTGTCAAATATCTCTATGGTGCCAAAAGTACTTTTAAAATAAAAATTCGTTTTTTTCTTACATACTGATTTAAAACCATTTACAAGTTTAAAATATTTATTATGATGGAGCTTTTCAGAGACGAAAATGTGGACGTAAACTTGACGTCTAGGTATGTTATCAGCATTTCAATATTAATATCATAGATATGTAATTAATATGTATTGTAAGACCTAGGTTTTACCAAAGTTTTTATCAAAATTCAAGGTTTGGAATAAGTTTAGTTGCTTTTTCATTAGAATACTTAAATACTTCTTGGATGAATGACTTATTGCACAAGATCTTATATTACACTAGATGATGCTCGCGGCTTCGCCCGCGTGTATATCGGTTTTTTTGAATCCCTTAGGAACTCTTTGATTTTCCGGGATAAAAAGTAGCCTATGTCTTTCCCCGGGATGTATCCCAAGTCTGTACCAAATTTCTTTATAATCGGTTCAGCGGTTGGGCCGTGAAAACGTAGCAGACAAACATACAGACAGACAGACACACTTTCGCATTTATAATATTAGTATAGATTAGTGGCGTAAAGGCTTTAAAGTGTCTTATTTAAATATATATTATTGTTTTATTATTTACAGTGAAAGAGCTTCGAATTTTACTAGTACCGAAATTGAAAAATTACAAAAATTAATTAACAAGCATAAAAACGTATTATTAAATAAAAAAACAAATGGAGTTCTAATTAAACAAAAAGAGGAAACTTGGGAGGTGCTTGCCAAAGAATTTAATGCGTCCAGCAATACCTATAGAAGTGTAAAGCAATTGAAATGTAAGTGGGAGTACATAAAAAAAAGTGCAAGGAAAGAGGCTGGGAGAGTAAACCGCATGCGTCGGCAGACTGGTGGAGGACCACCTCCTCCTCCATTATCTGCAACGAGTGAATGGGTCTCTGGAATTCTGAAAGAGTCTGTGTCCGGGATTGAGTCTCAATATGATGGAGATGTCTGCAGTGGCATAGTGGTTGAACCACCTCCAACATCAGTTTATGCAGAGATAAATGTGATGGATATAAGTCAGGATGCTGTAGAAGTACAGGATGTTGTGAAAGAAAATATAAAACAACAATCTTCCCCAGTTATGAGTGCTACATTCAAAAGACATGCAGCGAGGAAAACATTAAATGCTACTCCACATCAAACCAGGCAGTCATTTTTGGAATTGGCGAAAATGAAAAAGGAACTTGTGCATCTTAAAACCAAAAATATCGAAAGGCAGGACGAAAGTTCTCTAGTCCATCTGAGAGAGGAGAAATGTCGGTTAGAGATGGATTTGTTAAAAAAAGAGGAACAGCGTAAACAGGAATTACATGAATTGCAAGTTCTAAAAATGAAATTAGAAATAGATATTTTAAGAAAGAAAACAGAATAATGTATCTTTTTCTAACTTCATTTTAAGAGCTTTTTAGCAATTTGTGTATTTCATATTAGTATAAATATTACCTTCTTTGAATATATTATTTGACTGACATATACAAGGTGCCGATTAATACCATTAAACCTCAGTAAACCAAGGTTATGGCCGATGTAACTTTTACATGGAATTTTTTATTTTACAATAACAACAAATGTGTTTATCAGATCACAATAGCATAGGTTCATATGTATCGTCATTCAATATGATATTATAAATACGCTGAAGATATTTGAAGAAAACAGAATAATGCTGAAATATATTTATTATAAAGTTTTTATTTAGGTATAATAGGTTTTTAAATACATATCTATATATATTACACACAGTTATCTTGTCACTTCAATCTGCAGCTAATCTGAAAATAATGAAATTGTGATTTAAAATAATACTGTAAGTAATGGGGTAGGTTATGTACATACAATATAATAATACTACAGCTGTTTGTAATTTGTATAGAGCAAACAAGCAGAATAAATTTTGTTGGGATTGTCCATAATAATATTTTTCTTTTAATTTATTCTAGACCTGTATTTTTAAATTTACTATTACTTATATTTTAATTATTATAATTATGTAGTGCATACTGACCTGTCAAAATAGTGGTGAATTAAATTACTGATAACAGTTTGCCCATTGCGGTTATCTATAGAGTTCGGGACGTTGCTCTCATCATTCCTTATTTCTATTTGGACCGGTAAATCTGGCTCGGGATCGTTTCTGGTCCTACATATATTATGCAGCACAGCTGTGGCTACAACCACAGCTTCGATCCGGTTTTGCTTTAGTCTCAGCTTCGAGCCAATGCATGGAAATCTACGTTTCCATACCCCATATGAGCGCTCTACAGTATTTCTTGTTTTGATATGGGTTTTGTTGTACAATATTTCTCCTGGGGTTACTGGGTTTCTCAGAGGAGTCAGTAAGTAACGTTCTGCTGGATACCCTGAATCTCCTAACAAAACATAGTCCCCATACTGGCCACGCTCAAATATTTCTTTAACATTGCTATTGTTGAAAATTGTACTATCGTGTGATCCTCCAGGCCAACGACAAACTATGTTTCTAATTTTTAAATTTGGATCACATATTGTTTGAACATTGTAGGAAAAAACACCTTTCCTATTTCTGTACAACTCCGCTGTTTCACCTCCTGGAACAGATTTTTGTAAACAGTTTCATAATAGGTAGGTTTTATATAGGTTTGTATCCTACTATTATAAATGTGGCTAAGGGTATTTGTTAGTTAATCACAAATAAAAGACACATTTTATTAACTTATCACTGTTTTTTAATACCTAACTTATGTGGATACCTATTATTTTACCTGATATGAATAAATATTACATACCTGGTGATACAATTGCTATATGTGTACAGTCGATAGCCCCAATTACTTTTGGAAAACGGGCTATATCATAAAATTGGCAAGATATACTTTCTAGTTCTTCGTTTGTAGGCATTTGTATAAACATCCCTGCTAATGAAGCTATAGCTGATGACACTTTAAAAACACATTTACATACTGTACTTTTATGTACACCAGCTATATCTCCAACAACTTGTTGCATCGATCCAGTAGCATAAAAGCGTAAAGCCAGCAATAATTGTTCTTTCACTGATAGAGCTTTATTCCTATAAAAAAGATAAATAGGTAAAATGTCATGTATTCTAATAACAAGTAGTCTAGTGTAGAAATGTACCTACATAATATCTACATTCAGTAAAAATAATATGGACTTTTTTATTAATAGGACCTGTGTTTTGTCATAGATATCTACTTAAGTACCTACTTATGATATGCATTAGTTAATCTATAGGTATCAACATCAACCTAGTTATTGGTACATAGTAGGTATCTAGCTGGTAAAAGATACAAACTGAAACTAAACTTACTTAACCGTGGTTGACGTCAGCTTATCTTGCAACAATATACTGAGGTATGTAACTGTTTCCTTTGGCATTCTGTATCGGAACAGAAAATCAGCGTCGTCCCATAAAAAATGATCCTTCCGAATATTAAATCTTTTACGCCGATGCGTTAAATAACTTATAATAAGTTCATCATCTGATGAACTTGAACTTTCACTTGAAGATCTTGAAAACATTTTGATACTTTAATTAAGTACAATCAATAAGTAGTATCAAATAAAATGATAAAACTCGGTGGAACCGTAAAATACTGTTGAAAAAGTAAATATAACCTAAAATGTTGACAAATGACAAGTACTGTAGCTTTTACAGCAGCCTATTGAGCAGTAAAAGTTAAAGGTAAAAGCAATAGTAAAGGCAAAAGATTAAACTGTGAAGAAACAAATTTGACCGTTACTTTTACTTTAAGCCATTACTTTGGCTGTTGCTTGCAATGAAGAAACTGGCCGTTACTGAAGTTAGCGCTAAGCTAGTCTAACGACTAAATTATATAAATAAAAAATCAATCTATCTGTAATCTGTCGATAAATTACTTAGCAAACGTTGTTAATTGTTAAAAATTGTATGAGAGCTAGATTGTTATTAAATTATTATTATTGATCTCGGCCGCAAGTTTTCATACAACCGATTACTTGGAAGAGTTAGATCAGTTTTAATAAACCGCACCTTCGATTTCTACGCGACACACGCGACATAGGCTACTTTTATGTCGGAAAATCAATGTAGGTACTAGGTACCCAAAGAATTTTCAAAAACCTAAATCCACGTAAACGAAGTCGCCGGCATCGACTAGTAGAGAATTTTGCATTGGTCAAATAATAAAATCGAAAGTTTGGAATAACAGCTCTTAATCCACCACCTTTTCAACAAGATATTTTATAACTTTACAACCAGACTCAAAATACCTACTAATGACTAAACAATGGATCTGATCACATCCTAGCTTCATAACTAATGGCACGCGCCGTGAGCCATTAAAATACTGGCGAAGTATTAATTAATTATTATTAGTGAAATGATTAATTGCTCCGCGAATACCTACCCCTCTGGGCTCAGTGTTGAATTGAGGGATGGTGGCAAATTGGAAACGTATAGATTAGGAACAAGATGATGCCCGCGACTTCATCCGCGTGAATTTAATTTGTTTAAAAACCATGGATTTTACGGGATAAAAAGAAGCCCATCTGCTATTCCAAGGTATAATCTATCTGCATTCCAAACAGCCAAATCCGTCCAGTAGTTTTTGTGTGAAAGAGTAACAAACAAACATACAAACACACACACACACACACACACACACACACACACACACGCACACACACACATACACACACACACACATATACACACTTTTGCCTTTATAATGTTAAGTAGTGCAACGTAGATACTAATGTGGTGTCAGTCATACTATGTAGAGAGATACAGTCATAGAATAGATATCATCACCATCAGCCTGTGGACATCCTCTGTTGGACACAGGCCTTTCCTACCGTCACCACATCCGGTCCTCAGCCTTCCTCATCCAGACACTTCCCGTCAACCTATTTATATCGTCAGTCCATCGTGATGGAAGGGCGTCCCACACTACGCTTGCTTATACGTGGTCAAGGACTTTCCGGCTCCAACGGCCTTCGCCTCTACGACAGGCATGGCCTGCCCACTGCCACTTCAGCTTGCTAATAGTTTGGGCTATGTCAGTGACCTTGGTTCTCCTGCGGATCTCCCCATTTCAGATCTTATCCCTCAGGGAAACTTCTAACATAGCCCTCACCATAGCTCGCTGAGCGACTTTTTTGTGGACAAGGCCGTTTGTGTCCACGTTTCAGCACCATACTGTGAGGACGGGAGGACACACTGGTTAAAAACTTTCGTTTTTAGGCACTGAGGAATTATGATTTACTAAAGAAAGAAAGTTACTTTATCCCGAAATAATTCGGGATAAAGTAACTTTCTTATAGTGAAAGAATTATTAAAATCAGATGATGATGATGAACCAGCGCTGTCATTTTGATATCATTATATGCTACTAGACCACATTACATTACGTAAGTAAGTATCGACACATAACTACAATGTACTTAACTAAAGTTGGCGTCTCCTCAGCCATTAAAATACAGCCTAAGTATTAAATTATTATTAGGAAAATGATTAATCACTCCGCGAGAATTCCCCTTAAGGGAGGAGGGCGGGATTGGCGTAACTCGAATATAAATTATTGGAAATATTCATATTGTCAGGTGGATAGTTACTCGTATTACTTTGCCTGCTTTTATGTTTAAAACAAAAAAAAGCAAAATGAAAAGCGGAATAAAAAAGTAATATTCGATTTTTTTTAAATTTTTGAGTTGAATATTTTAAACTACAGTTAAATCTTTTCAAATAAATTATAATTGGCTGCGAATATGCCTCTTATTATATATATTTTCTGCTTTAAAATGAGAAACTGAATACTAACTTACTGACTTATCATAATACCCTGGGGGTCTTTTTTTTTGGAAATTCAGTCGGTTTCTCTACAAATAGATATTTAGAAATATCTACTACCAGTTTGAAGCTGCGGTGGATCAGCTAATTTATTAATTTTATGTACAGTACGCGACAGTTCGAGATGGCAATCGGCGTAGAGACGCCCCGCACAGCCCTCGCGCTAACGACGAGTGGATGTGCGGGACGTCCCCCTGCCTCATACCCCAATTGCCATCTCGTCCTGTCGCGTACTATAGGTACATAGTAAAATAACTAGCTGTGCCCGCGACTTCGTTCGCGTGGAATAGCTCTCAGCGCGCTTTATATAACCACGGACGCTCAGGCGCGAGGCGTGTAGTACGTTAAAAATGTTCGCCGTGATTCTTTAAATTGACATAACTTTTTTATTTATGAACCGATTGACATGAAATAAACACTAAATGTTAAGTGAAGCTTACTACAATATATTAGTGAAAACCGTATCTAAATAGAATAAGCCGATTCTGATATTAGCGTGCACAAACACACAGACAAACAGACAAAAAAAAATTTAATTACAATTTCGGGTTCGGCATCGATATAATAACAACCCCTGCTATTTTTTTTTTATATATTTCCATTGTACAGACACCACTTTTCTACAATTTTATTATATGTATAGATAGATAATAACAGCTCTACTTAGTTTAGGGATGTGCGTTGTAAATTGTGTTCAACAATAATTTATCGATAAATTTCAAAGCGTCAAAGTCATATTATTATCCGTGTAAGTAGTTGGAAAACATAATAGGTAGGTATTCTCAATAATTTATACAATAACGTGTATCGACGTCGACAGCACCTGTGCTCGTAAGCGACTCACTTCCATTGTTCGCGAGTGTGTTTTGACAAACTTATCAAGTTATCACATAAATCATATTGTTATATGCAGGTAAAATGCGAAAGGACTCTTTCTCTAAATAAAACGGCGGAGTTTGTTAGTGTTTCAGAGATTATAGAGTTTGTTATAATGAGGCATAGCTAACGTTTTAGAAAGAAGAAAGATTTAGATACCTACTGCATTGCGACTCTCCGTCCTACAGTTCTGTAAGTTCATAAGTGTGGTTGCCTGGTAGAGATCACTATAGTGATATGATCGCCCTTTAATCTTTCCTGTACTTTACTTTGTGTTATAGTTTATATATATAAAGTATTTAAACAAATAAATAAAGAAAGAAAAAATCTTTATTTTTCTAATTACAGTCAAAATTAAATTATTTTATTTCGAAGTAGCGATGGCACGTAGTTTCGCTTCCGTGAGAATTTCGAAAAAATGCGGCCTTATTCCTTGTTTATATTATAAAGCGAAGCTCTTAGCAAAATTACAGCTTTCTAGGTCCAAGCTAGGCTTGGGCTAGGTGATGAAGAGTCAGTCAGGTAATTTTTGAATGTCAATAGTTTAATTTTACTCAACTACAGAACTCAAAACCTTAAACTGCGTCTAAACTAGTAAAAATTTACGTTTTGTGTTGAATACTATCAATATTGAAATTAAAATTCTCTGTGTAAAAACTTACACGACGAACGTTTCGACTCAATGGTTTTCGCCGAACACGAGCACAACTCTGATGCGGACGCTGCTTTAGGATTTAAGCCCGTATATTAGGCATACTTAATGTATTAAATTATTTTGCATCACTATATATTTCCGATTACCTCACAATGTTATCCGTCAACGAAGAATGATGGATTGTGAATATCAATTAGACATAATAATAGAATCTCATTAAGTACAAAGACAAACATTCATATAGAAATCTGAAGGGCTCATGTCTCACCCTTTACAAAGATTTAAGCGATCTTAGCGACGTATTTATGACGAAATTTTAAACAAGGTAATGAAAAACCTTTTTAAAACACTAACATTAAGATGTCCTTAAATCGTCCCATTAGAGTTTCACCGCACGTCAGAGCAGTCGCCAGATTTCATACAAAAAGAGGGAAAAAAGAAAAAAAACCAACCAGCCAGACCCCGGCCCCAGTGGAATATTTAAATAACGTCTGGCCCAAACAATAGTTGGAGGCCGCTTTGTTATGCTAAAATTAAGGCCCGATCCGTCAAACGTATCGATAAGTGTCGTGGGCCCATTGTTTTCCCATCCCTATTATTCGAAGTTCAGTATTTTGTGGGTAAATTATGCCGGCTTTCGAAACAAAAAGCGTACCGCGTTTGAAAATGGAACGTCACATGCATAGCCATGTCGAAAGGATGCGAGACGCAAATATGCCTGGCTTATTTCACCTCTTAAAGTTACAACTTACATGGTTACATTGTGACTATTAAAGACCATCGAGTCATAAGTAAAAACGGTACGATCGCGACATTTAAGAATGTTACACATAAGAAATTGGCTAAAGCTTCCACACTCCGAAACGGTTTTACACACTTCGAAGTTCACCGCAGTTACGTCTAATATGGTTACATTGTGAATTTGTGACTTCTAAAGAGTAAAGCCATCCGAGTCGTGAGTAAAAACGGTACGACATTTTAGAATGTTACACAAAAGAAATTGGCTAGTTTCTACTCTCCGAAATGGTTTTACACACTTCAAAATCAGCGAAGTTACAAATCTTATTTGGTTACATTTGAATTTGTGACTACTAAGAGTAAAGCCAAGTGGTGAGTAAAAACGGTACGACCGGTCTTTAGAAATATAACACAAAAAAATTGTCTACAGCTTCTATCCTCCGAAACGGTTTTCGAACCGAAACACTTCGAAATTTTCACGTGCATTTGGAACACGTCAGTCTCAACAAACAAACTGCAAACGCGATAAAGTCGAAGCCTGTTTACCTTTGCATGCATATTGCATACGTTTACTAATCCAGCCCCCTTAGCACGAAAGTGACTATTCCATTGTTACAATCGCAATGGGTGTGATAGACTGGATTTATGGTAAGTACACTTATCTTAATGCCGTGAAAGACTCGTGGTTAAGACGTCCACCTTCTACTCGGAAGGCCGGAGGTTCGATTCTGGACACGCACCTCTAACTTGTCGGATTTGTGTGGTTAAATTAATATCACCTTACTCTAACGGTGAAGGAAAACATTGTCAGGAAACCTGCACGCCTGAGAGTTCTCCATGATGTTCTCAAAAGTGTGTGAAGGCGGCTAATTCGTACATGGCCAGCGCAGCGTGGTGAACTATGGCCTTCTTATTTACCCTAACTCTTCTTATTCTGAGAGGACACCTGTGCTCAGTAGTGAGCCAGTTACGGGTTAATCAAGATGAGTATATCGATACCATAGTCAAAATTAAACACAATTGCCTCCACCATTAAATATACGTATTCAAAGTACATTTCAACGCTAAGCTAATACGGCTTTAGCTAATACGTAGTTAACAATAAAATCATCGACAGTAAATACAAGTGTAAATTAAAAATTTATAACACCCCCGACAAGTGAAGGTTACAGTAACTAGAAAAGAGCTGATAACTTTCAAACGGCTGAACCGATTTACTTGGATTATAGCTAAGAACACTCTCGATCAAGCCAGCTTTCAAACAAAAAAAAAACTAAATTAAAATCGGTTCATTAGTTTAGGAGCTACGATGCCACAGACAGATACACAGATACACACGTCAAACTTATAACACCCCTCTTTTTGGGTCGGGGGTTAAAAATGTAAATCATATGTGAGACAGCCCTATTTAGCAATTTCCCGTGAAGCCATTCGCAAAATTACGAGCCAACGCACATCCCTACATCATTAATTAATTGCTAAGAGCTGTAAGAGGTATGGTAATGGAGCAATATCCACTACAGCCACTTTTCTGAAAGGCTCGCCTCGCTGACTAATGTACTTTGAATATATTTAATGGCGGAGCTAATTTTATTATATTTTGATTTAGGTAGCGATATATTATCCATACTAATATTATACATGCGAAAGTGTGACTGTCTGTCTGTCTCCTACCTTTTCACGGCCCAACAGTTTTACCGATTCTGACGAAATTTGGTACAGGGTCAGCTTATATCCCGGGGACGGACATAGGCTACTTTTTATCCCGGAAAATCAAAGAGTTCCCCACGGGATTCCTAAAAACCCATCCGCTAAACCGATTTGTATGAAATTTGGTACTTGGGTAGCTTACGTTTCTGTAATTGACATAGGAAACTTTTTATATCGGAAAATCAAATAGTTCCCGCGGGATTTTTAAAAACCTAAATCCACGCGGACGGAGTCGCAGACATCCTCTAGTTTCAATATAATTTTACATCTATTTGAAGTTCATCTGCGTACTTCCACGCATTTTTTGTAACTTTTTCATTACTTTTTTAGATACTTATTATGATACTAGCTGATGCCCGCAGCTTCGCCCGCGTGGATTGGTCAGATCCCCTGCAGCATCAGAATTGAGGAGTTGGACTCCAAATTTTTTATGAAACAATGTCGCAAAGTTCCTCTATCGATTAAAAAAGAAATGACGCAAATCGGTTCAGAAATCTCGGAGATTTCGGTCTACATAGGTAGAAAAACACAACACCCTTTTTAAAAGTCGGTTAAAAAGTAGCCTATTTTACGCCCTGGTCAATCCTCTACTTGCCTGTGAAAGTCCCGTCAAAATCGGTTCAGCCGTTCCAAAGATTAGCCTTTTCAAACAGACAGACAGACAGACAGACAGACAGACAGACAGACAGACAGACAGACAAAAATTTTAAAAACGTGTGATTCAGTTATGGTATCGTTCAAATAACCATATGAGCTTAATATGAGGTAGTTATTTCGAAATTACAGACAGACACTCCAATTTTATTTATTAGTATAGATTATTAAAGTAGCCACCACAATGCTAGGCTATCCCTATGCTATATTCCGTCTAGACGATTCAGCGATTCGTAACAAACAGAATCACTTTGAATTTCATACTAATAATTCGTTAATGTGACATGGATATTTTTTTGAGAATTTTACTAATCTCCCGGCCACATTAACGGCCAACAACGCGATGTTTAACGGCGGTTACCGTTAAACGTAGATTTAACTACGATCAACGTTCAACGGCATTCACAATGTCGTTTGGCGTTAGACGATTTTAACCATAATTCAATTGGCATTAACCGTTCAAGTATGGTCACTCAGTTTAACGCGTTGATTAGGAGCTACAATGTCACAGACATACACAGATACATAGATACACAGATACACACGTCAAACCTATAACACCCCTCTTATTGGATCGGGGGTTAAAAAAATAATAATAAGGTAATTTTCAAAGACGTTTTAGAAAAGCTAAGTCGTTGGCTCAGCTAAGCTCCAATGTAAATCTATCAAGTCGTTCATTATGGCGCCTTATTTGAATTTATCTCAGTCCCTTTGTCTTCGCTCCGCAATCATTGGCCAAGGTCGACACTTTCTTTTTTCCATTTTAAAATAATAATATGTTTTTAAAATCTGAAAGTTAAAAGATTTAAATTCGTAAAATCTTTTTTCAGATAATTCGGTTAGCAAAAAACTTGAGATTTGTCAGAGATGGGTTATAAATCTACCACTAGCTATATTTCTATACTCTTGGTGCGCCTGATAAGAAAGCTCAGAGTCACTCAGCTGTTGATTGGAAAGCTAGGGGTCCCTAGGAGGACATAATCGAAAAACCGGCCGAGTGCGAGTCAGACTCGCGCACTGAGGGTTCCGTACTCGGGTATTTTTTCCAACATTTTGTACGACAAATCAAAAACTATTATGCATAAAAATCTGTTTTAGAATGTACAGGTAAAGCCCTTTCATATGATACCCCACTTGGTATAGTTATCTTACTTTGAAAATTGAAACACATTTTATTTTCTTTTTTACATGATATAACCACTAATTCGCGCTTTTCAGAATTATTACTGTATTTGTACTATAAGTCCTAATTACCTGCCAAATTTCATGATTCTAGGTCAACAGGAAGTACCCTATAGGTTTCTTTAAAGACACGACGCCGATGGACGAACAGACTGACAGACAACAAAGTGATCCTTTAAGGGTTTCGTTTTTTCTTTTGAGGTACGGAACCCTAAAAACTGATAGACGTTGGGGTCCCAAGGTCCTAGAATGGAAACCTAGCACCGGAACACGTAGCATTGGACCCCTCAAGGTAGGAACGAGCAAGAAGGATCTTCAACAGATTTGAATAAACTGGCTTTGACTTTGACTATATTAACAGTATGATTCTGTGACTCTATCAATCTATACCTATGTTAAAAACACAGTAAATTTATTTTTAACGTAGGTAAACTCATTTTTAGCTATTCCATGTTGAAGCTAACCCTCTTCGGCGGGCGACGGGTCGTGAGGACCCGACGTCATCCACACGCATGTCATGTGTAGGGTTGTCAACTTCAATAAGCAAACTCCAATTAGGTGAACCTTAAGTTTTATATTACTTTCAGTGATAATGAGTCCTAGTCAAAATACCTACTAAGCAATAATAGAATTAACAGTTCACAATGAACTGTACTCACGGACTAAATTATTTTTAACGTAGGTAAACTCATTTTTAGCTATTCCATGTTGAAGCTAACCCTCTTCGGCGGGCGACGGGTCGTGAGGACCCGACGTCATCCACACGCATGTCATGTGTAGGGTTGTCAACTTCAATAAGCAAACTCCAATTAGGTGAACCTTAAGTTTTATATTACTTTCAGTGATAATGAGTCCTAGTCAAAATACCTACTAAGCAATAATAGAATTAACAGTTCACAATGAACTGTACTCACGGACTAAATTATTTTTAACGAAGGTAAACTCATTTTTCGGTATCCCATGTTGAAGCTAACCCTCTTCGGCGGGCGACGAGTCGTCAGGACCCGACGTCAGCCACACGCATGTCATGTGTAGGGCTGTCAACTTCAATAAGCAAACTCCAATTAGGTAAACCTTAAGTTTTATATTATTCTCAGTGATTGATAATAAGTTTTAGCCGAGGTACCTACTAGAATCTTTATTAATAGAATTATTCAGTTAATTTTGAACTGTTATGGTATATTAACCAACGTCGCTTGACAACTTGGGAGGTAAATTATAGTCGACAGAGGTATTAATACAGATAAAACCATGTATGTTATTACTTTTAAGTACTTTTTATATAATTTATAAGAATGAGACATGTAATTTTTAAATACATATCAAAAATTTTGAAACCGGCAGGATTCGGACCTGCATCTTCTGGGTTCGCACCCGACGACGCTCTGACAGCCAAGCTAAATTATTTAGATATTTATTGAAGTGTAGGTAAAACACTATCATAAAAATTATAAACATAATGATACATGTTTTATTCCGTCCACGAGTGACGCCTAAAAAGTCGCTTTTAAAGTTTAAACCGTAGAAAGGATAATATAGATAATTTACACAGTTGAAGATAGTTGACAGCCCTACGCATCACACGTCTTAGTATTGTGATTTAAATCAACCCTTGAATTTAAATCGGTATTTAAGATTTGAATTAAGTGATGTATGGAAATCCTGTCGGGTTAATAGGTGTTTTAATATGCATGAGCTTAAATTGAAATGATTTTTCAATCTTGTCAGTCGACGATACTTATCTCTTTTTGATTTTGATAAAAAACCTGAAGCTTGAATGTTACAAAGTATCTATCTATTTTTTTATAGGGCAAAGCTTCCCATTTTAAGGCACATCGTCACTTTCCATCAGATGTGATTGTGGTCAAACGCAAATGTATCCAAAAAGACGTACGGTCTATCAAAAGAATATCGAGGAAGTAGCAAAAATACATCTAAACATTGGTTAATTATGCGCTATACATACGAGTATAATATATGTGAATTTTATTTGTAGATTTTTTCTCACAGTTGTATAGGGTTAACTTTTTTTCGACCGGTATCATATTTTATTGAAAAACCACTTTATTTGAGAGCTCAACTCAAATATTAAAGTAGTCTGTGACGATTTTTTGATGTTTGCTCTATGAACGGTATGTAAGAAAATGGAAAAGCGCACTTCAATGAAACTACAAACACATGTTCGAAGGTTTAAAACTGAGAGATGAGTAAAGAAAATACTTGAAGTAAAGAACACGTGCGAACACTCAATATGGCGGACGTCCGCTCGGTTGGTGGTCTGTGGTTATGACGAAAGGTCGATGACATCCTCATAGGTATTTTTCAAATCAAAGTGAAAAAACCGGCCAAGTGCGAGTCAGACTCGCGTACCGAGGGTTCCGTACTCGGGTATTTTTTCCGACATTTTGCAAGATAAATCTAAAACAATTATGTATAAAAATGTGTTTTAGAATGTACAGGTTGTACAGGTAAAGCCCTTTCATAATTTGATACCCTACTTTGAAAATTGAAACTACCTATTTATTTGTTCATAAACATTTTTTTTGAGATGTAATCACAAATTCACCTTCAGCTTTCGGATTTTTTCCTTTACTTGTGCTATAAGATTCTAGGACGGACAGACAGACAGACGGACGGACAAGAAAGTGATCCTATAAGGGTTCCGTTTTTCCTTTTGAGGTACGGAACCCTAAAATTAGCGAGCAAACGAACAGGTGGGTCACCTGATGTTAAGTAATTACCGCCACCCATGAACATTTGCAGCACCAGAGGTACCGCCGATGCGTTGCCGGCCTTTCAGGAATTTGTTGGTCCTCCCCTTGAACAACCCCATGCTGTAATCTAATGGGAACACCGCCGATGGGAGTTGACTCCATAGTTTGCATGTGGGAAGAAAAAAGGATCTGGCACAACGGGCGGTCGAAGTGCACCAGGCACCCAGGTGGTTATGGTGAAATTGCTTACGGTGACCCTTGCTTGAGGGAAATGAGGAGATCCGCAGGAGAACCAAGGTCACTGACATAGCCCAAACTATTAGCAAGGTGAAGTGGCAGTGGGCAGGCCATGCCTGTCGTAGAGGCGATGGCCGTTGGAGCCGGAAAGTCCTTGAGTGGAGACCACGTTTAAGCAAAGGTAGTGTGGGGCGTCCTCCAGCACGATGGACCGACGATATAAAGCGGCTGGCGGGAAGTGGCTGGATGAGGAAGGGTGAGGACCGGGTGTGGTGGCGCTCTATAGAGAAGGCCTATGTCCAACAGTGGACGTCCACAGGCTGATGATGATGATGATGATGATAATGATGACCTTTGCTTGACGATGATTTATTTAACGCATCAGTGGAGTTTCGATGCCGGGAAACGTGTTACAGCTTTACAAGGCCCGCAGCGGAAGTCCTCATAAAATATGTGGGCAAGCAAACCCCGTTTGAGGCTCGTACAATTTGTTTAAACAACTAAAATAGCGCGGCTGTTTCCGCTCCCGGGCGGGGACTGTTTAGATTCCGAATGTCTTTGTACGGGTTCATCATGACGGAATATTTCGACAGACAATTCAATTTTCTGTTTGACGGATGGACAAAGTAATGTTTCTTTTGTTGCCAATTGAATCTAATTTCATATCAGGGCTTTGTAGATTCCGTGCCTACCCGAAGGATGCCAATGAGACCCTATTACTAAGCCTCCGCTGTCCATCTGACTGTCTGTCTATCAGCGGAGTAAATCTTATAAACCGTTATAGGCAGAGAGTTAAAACGTTCATGGGGTGTTTATGTCTATTGCCGCTATAACAACAAATAATACAGTTTTTGTTAAATTGACACCATATAAATTTAAAGAAAAAGTACATAATCTTACTGTACGGAGTCTGACTCGCACTTGACCAGTTTTTTTATCTCTCCTGGTGGTTGAGTATAGTTTGTTATTTCAATTGACGTGATTGGCTGAATTTATAGTATTCTTGCTGCGACAGCGAATTTTACCCAATAATGAGAGAAAGTTAACCAATCAGACGATTTAGTGGTGGTTGCAATCGTCACACTATTTGTACCTGTGAAACTTTGATGCTATAGTCATAGTAGGTATAGTACGCGACAGGTCGAGATGGCAATCGGGTTGGAGAGCCCCGCACAGCCCCCGCGCTAACTAGTTGCGGGATAACGCGGGTGATGTGCGGGTGTGTGGGGCGATCTGCCGCCTCAAACGCCAATTGCCATCTCGACAAGTCGCGTACTATACTTTAGATTACGCATGTTTACCGTGAAACTCTGAATATTACTATATTAACAAGTGTAAATTAAAAATTTATAGCACCCCCGACAAGTGAAGGTTACAGTAACTAGAAAAGAGCTGATAACTTTCAAACGGCTGAACCAATTTTCTTGAATTATAGCTAAAAACACTCTCGATCAAGCCACCTTTTAAACAAAATAAAACTAAATTAAAATCGGTTCATTAGTTTAGGAGCTACGATGCCACGACAGATCCACAGAGATACACACGTCAAACTTATAACACCCCTCTTTTTGGGTCGGGGGTTAAAAATAGTGCATCGTAAAAATGTGATTAAAACTCTTACAATTTTAGAATGTAAAACAGCATGCTCTCATTACATCAAAACGCTCTTCCGGCTTTTTTTGATTTAAGTACGTTTTGTCATAGAATAGGAGCATAAAAAAGTAACGAACAATATAAGAGAACAATGGCCTATTAGTGATCCAGTGTGGGTCCCGCGTAACGAGGGGATGAAATAACTGGATGCGGGAAATATTATACCGAGGGACTCAACTTCATTTACTTTGGAGCCGGTCGCAGTATGCGGGTTAGATATCGACTTAAGGCTCCTTAAGTACTTATCTGGACGAAGTCCCAAAAATACTTCTGGGAAACCTAACTTTTTTATTTCTTACTAGCGACACTCCCCGTCTTTGCACGGGTAGCATATATTATGACAGACGCAGTGCACACCACGGAAGCTCTCAGAAGGGGTTTTTTCCCCCTCATTCGTTTAGGAGCTACGATGCCACAGACCGATACACAGATACACACGTCAAACTTATAGCACCCCTCTTTTTGGGTCGGGGGTTAAAAATAGAAAAATCGATTGCCTAATCTGTCAACTTTTACTTGAAAATTATGATTAGTAAGGTAACTTACTTTACATAAATAAAACAATATACCTATAGAATCAATACATATTTTTAGCTAAGACATCACAAATTCTTTCTAGCTTAGACGACTCATTATGAGCAAGATTTCGTAGAAACTTGTAATCGGGAACCAAACAGGAGCTCCCTAGCATCTGAATTAGGAATTTTCCTGCCAATGATCGTCAAATATCAAAAATAATCGAGAAATCTCACGATTGGTGAAAAGGTGATTATGTGAGGCATTATTGAGGATTGGGGAAGGCGAGAGAATTAATTTTTGGATAGCTATCGAGATTCCTCCGAAGGGGCGCCGCCGCTATAGGAAAGAAAATGAGTTTCTGTTATGTAGGTTGTAGGGGATCACACTGCTAGGTCGCCGAGTTTACCGGCGGGGTACTGATAAGATATCGAGTTTATTATTATTTGAAAGCAAAATAAAAATCTTTACCTAACAAGATAAAGTTGAAAACTAAAACCCGACTGCGATCGTCCTTAACTAAACGCTGAAATATTATAGTAAAATTGTTTTTCTGTCACTAGGTATATTTTAATTTTGTAGTACATTTATATGTATTTAATGAACTCAGAATTTTTTCCTCTTTCATTTGATATCCCACTCGATACAATAGCAAAAAAATTTTAGAGACCCCCATTTTTTTTATGTAACATCCGTAGGGTAATTTTTTTTCGTATAAAATGTAGCCTACATCACCCGGACCTTTACGACGAATCGATTGACACCTCATTCATCAAAATCGGCCCAGTAATTTAGGCGCTACGGTGGAACACACAGAATCTGGATACAAACCTACACACATACATACATAGACTGCTAAAATCACAACCCTTCATTTTGGCTTTGCCGCAGTCGGGTAAAAAGAGGTGATAGCGCGGTTTAGACGTCGGCCACTTATTTGGGGGGCTCAGGGTTCAATACTCGGTACGGACCTTTAATTTTCGGAGGTATGAGGTTTTTAAGCAATCAAATATCAAAGAAAACATTGCGAGACACACCACAGCAAGTCTGAGTAACATAATCTTTTCAATCCTGACTTTGCCAACGTGGTAGAGTACAGAACGCTTGAATTTCCCGAATTCTAATCAAAACCTATGCTGTCTGTGAAAATTTTCGTTGAAATCTATTGAAAAATGTAGGTGTAGAAAATACTTTTTTTTCTGGATTAAATTGAGTAGTAGTATTTAAAGTATGGATGCTAATCATAACATATCTAAAATACATTCTAATCACTGTGGTTCACTTAGTTTAAAAGCTGGTTTAACATAAATAGAACCAATTTAATCAGTCTATATAATATTGAAACAGAAATCGGATATCAAGAATATTGCTTGATGTTTTTTATTACTAAAAAATACTATCCATTAGTAAATAAATCGAGGGACCCTGAAATGTTAAGTTTTTGGCTCAGAAAAAACATCTCAACGATCGATAGCCGATTTCTTGGTACCATTATATTATTACAAGCGATTTCGTAGAGAAATTGTATCTACTCTTTTTTAACCCCCGACCCAAAAAGAGGGGTGTTATAAGTTTGACGTGTGTGTCTGTGTATCTGTGTATCTGTCTGTGGCATCGTAGCGCCTAAACGAATGAACCGATTTTAATTTAGTTTTTTTTGTTTGAAAGGTGGCTTGATCGAGAGTGTTCTTAGCTATAATCTAAAAAAATTGGTTCAGCCGTTTAAGAGTTATCAGCTCTTTTCTAGTTTTCTTGTAGAAAAGAAGGTTAGATAACCGTTAGGTTCATAATATTATGTCAATAGACAAATGTCAAGCTGTCAAGATGGACGTTGCCTAAATACATAATTATTTATTTGAAAATGATGTTTTGGAAAACTCAGATACTTTGGATCGTCGGGGGTGTTATAAATTTTTAATTTACACTTGTTCATTATTTAGATACAAGTTAGCCCTTGACTGCGCTCTCACCTGGTGGTAAGGGATGACTGATGACGCAGTCTAAGATGGATGTGGGCTAACCTGGAAGGGGCATGGCAGTTTTCATTAAAGCCATACTCCTTTAGTTTCGTACCTGAACGCTAAATTGATTTTTTCGCCAGAAAGCTGAAATATGAAGCAAGCAGCGGGCAAGGAACAAAGGAGACGGACAATGTAATACCTAAAGCTATTCAATCTTGAGGTTTTATTCCCCGAGAGTATAGCAATATAGCATAGCACCTGTCCAATTCTGAGAATGTATCGGATACACCAACTTCAGTGGAAGCGTCAAATGTGTTTTCACACACGTGCGGGCTCGTTGTTTTTAACGAGAAATGAATAAGATACCGATGATTCTTCGTTATGACGCTTCTATGAAGACCTCTATAAGGCTGAAATCTATAGGGCGCACTTTGACTTTGCTCTGACTTAAGACACTGTTAAAAAGAGACAGCGTTATACCGCTGGCATAAATCTGTCTCGTTTTAACTGAAACTTAAGTCTAAGCAAGACAAAGCGCTATAGGTTTTAACCTGAGTATGGCACAAAAATCTTGCGACCAACGAAAACTCATCTAGTATGCACGCTCATCTTATCCTCTTTTCCATCTTTCTTTATGGAGCTTCGACGTAGACCTTAAAGGCTGCTGATTATAAAAGAATAGATGCTTGCGAGATGTGGTGGTGGAGGCAAATGCTGAACACCTGGACTGAGCATAGAATCAACGTCTTCATAAAACTCCATACTCATCTATTTACCATCTATTTGAGGTACTTAACACTTGAGTACTTTAAGAAAAACGCGACCAGCATAGAAAACCTCATGCTATCAAGGAAGACCAAAGGAAAGAAGCACGCGGACGTAGCTCAAGTGTGTGTGTGTTATATATCTGCGTGTGACTCTGTGTGTTTGTGTGTGTGCCGTCTGTGGCGGTGTTTTCAATAGGAGTGAGTTTTCGTTTTTAACCCCCAACCCAAAAAGAGAGGTGTTATAAGTTTGACGTGTATATCTGTCTGTGGCATCGTAGCTCCTAAACGAATGGACCGATTTTAATTTAGTTTTTTTGTTTGTAAGGTGGCTTGATTGAGTGTTCTTAGCTATAATCGAATAAAATCGGTTCAGCCGTTTGAAAGTTATCAGCTCCTTTATAGTTTTCTTTTAGAGGTTTTTTAAATTTTAAGTTATTGAACTCAGTTCTATTTAAGTCCAAGATCTCTAACCTCTAAGCCACCATGGCGCTACATTGCACAGCTACCAAGAATAGGTTATCAGACAAAGAACTACAAAATGAAATTGTAGTTGGAAACTACTGGAATCACCTACGCCATCTTTTCTCGGCATATAACGTAAACGTACGCCCGGATGTCCCGACCGATTTATCCGCATCAGGAGACTTCGGACTCAACAACCGGAAATCTGAAACCTTTTAAATACCTTTAGTCTTTACTCTGGGGGAAAATTTTATTACAGCTTAAGGTATTTTAGAATTTAATGTAGGGTTTGACCGCTGTTTAGTTATCATGGATATTGTGTACCAACCGAAAATCTAAATTTATTAAGTAAATTTAGCTTTTAAAATTTTATTACAACTTAAGGTATTTTAGAATTTAGTTGACTGCGGTTTTTCCTTTTACTTATTTCAAGCATCATGAATACGGTAACACAAATTCATGGTTTTCCAATTTTTCCCCTTTACTTGTGCTATAAGTCATTGCTATCTGACGTACATGCACATATTTTATAGCACAAGGCAAGGAAAACTCCGAAAACCGTGTACATCACAAAAAAATGTAAAACGACATGTTCACGAACAAGTAATTACTAAATCACATCATAGATGGCGCTGTGTGTAATTAACTTGCAGTGTTGCACATAAAAGTATTACTTCTCGTAAGATTGCACGGAGCCCTTCGTGTGCAAGTCTGACTCGCACTTGACCGGTATTTTTTTTTTTAATTTAATGATGATACACTTAAGTAACTTTTGGACTACCATTTAAAACCAATCATCTACTAGAAAAAAAAACTTCTGAACAGGCCCACTTGTACCTATTCCTTGATAATCCGTAATCCTGATTCACCCTAAAGGGATGCACAGGTAACCTACATAAAAACAGCAGGTAAAGTGCACAAGAGACAGCCTTACGCTCTTCTCTCTTCCTCCCTCGAGTTATCCGGTGCTATCATGAATATCTTATCGAACTTTTTTTCTTAAAACCACAAACGACTTTGTACCTAATAACTTTAAACATAGAGTACAATTTTCATTGAAGTGTTGGGGTATTAAAATAGTAACACCATAGTCATATAATTCACACTCGAAAACAAACATGGCCCGGACTTTTCATAACATCACTTTGTTTCCTCAAGACGGGGTCATTGACACACCTGCAGCCGATTGCAACACAAAGAGTATGCGAGACAATAGAAATACCAATTTATATAAAATTTTAACTAAGTTAACAGGGCCTCGAGTCTTGAGTCTTCCAAAATATATCTAAGTAGGTAGAAATGAATAAAATAAATTGCCAGAATAAGGCTCAAAACACATTAAGGGAGACTCGGAGAGACGCAACACGTTTCGAAAATTCAAATTTCGGAAAAAAAAGAATTCCTTATAGGATCACTTCGTTGTCTGTCTGTCATGTCTGTCAAGAAACCTATAGGGTACATTCAGTTGATCTTGAATCATGTCGGCAGGTAGGTAGGTCTTATAGCACACATAAGGAGAAAACCGTGAATTTGTGGTTACATCACAAAAAATAATTAAAACATGAACTAATTATTAGTATTTCCAACTATCAAAGTAAGATTACTATACCAAGTGAGATATCATATTAAAGGGCTTTACATTTGCATTCTAAAACATATTTTTATTTATTATTATGCACAATAGTTTTTGATTTATATAGTGCAAAATGTCGAAAAAATACGAATGTAGTCGGAACCCTCGGTGCGAGAATCAGACTCGCACTTGGCCGGGTTTTCCCACTGTTCTTGATATACAGCTGAAATTAATAATTCTTTGTCCTTGAGATATAGCTGAGTAGAATGAGAAGTAGGTACATAGTTGTCTATGCAACAAAAATAATGCTGGTGTTATAAATTTTTTTACATACTAAAACATTTTATGCTTTGATCATGTTATGTACAGCCATTAAATATTAGATACCAATTCAATTTTATTAACATAAAAAAGGCTTTATTATAGTTCTAACAATGTGAGCCTCCGCCATGGCTCCACACAATGGGGTATGTACCAGACGAGTGATGGACAAAAAAAGGAATTATTTATAACACAGTTTGACAACCGTACAGTTTGGAACCATATATTATGCCTACCGCTTCAAGTTGGTTTTACAACGGGAGCAGCTTCAACAGGGGAACTTTCTCATAAACATAATGTCAGCAGCGTCAACCAAAATTATTTCATGCCGATTGCCGACATTTAACTTAGCTGACTAAACTTAGCCAAAAACTCCATTATATCCACTTTGTCTGGACCCTTAAGATTTTATACATTGAATAAACAATGGCGTCGATTCCGTTGTCTTTTTCAAAACTAATTTTAGAGAATCTACACCTTTTTCTTTTTAATATCGCTAAAAAACGACTAGAGACTAAATTTTAGTACACGCTACAAATCTAAACAATAAGCTCGCGACTCGCAGCTAAAGTCACGAGTTTTGACAGCTCTAAATTAAATTGAAAACTGTCAAACTGTGTCTGTCCTTTTCATACTACATTAGTAAGAAGAGGATGCGAAAGTTATACTCAGAATCAATCATTTTGTGATTACTATGTTTTGAAAAACTCCACAATTGTGGTACAGAAAATTATGAACTTATAAAAAAAACTTTCATTTATACCTGGAGTTCAAATTAATAAATATTTAATTAGCGTCAATACAGAAAACATAATTAAAATTAAAACTAAACTTATAAGAACCTACGCATACTTAGCTCGTTACTGAACTGTATATATTAGTTGGTCTATGGTATTTATAATGCGTATAAAAAACGCGTTTAAACGACACGGCGGGGCACGTCCGTCGTCCCCGGTCAGATAACATGAATTATTATTATATTATTATTACGGACTCACGTTTCTATGTAAACTGACTTAGGTAGGTTAAAGATCCACGAAGTTTAACGTTTTCATTGCTCTATTAAGGTTAACGTCAATGCCCAACAACGCCATAATTATCACGATAATCAACGCGATAACTGAGTGGCCGCACTTGAAAAGTTATGTCTATGCTAATTGAATTGGGTTTATAGCCGTCTAACGCCAAACGGCATTGTGCATGCCGTTCTACGTTGATCGTGGCGTGGAAACGCAGTTGAACATCGCGTTGTTGGCCGTTATTGTGGCCGGGACATTACTGTCACAATACTATAGTTATAACCAAAATAGTTCAACGGGTTGCGAAGCTGAAGAAGCAATGGGCAGGGCAATGTGCCCTGCCCATTGCTACTTCAGCTATTGCTGCCCATGTTCGAATAGCTCAAAATTTAAAACACCCTCGACACAAAAACCTCTATAAGAAAACTAGAAAAGAGCTGATAACGTTCAAACGGCTGAACCGATTTTCTTCGATTATAGCTAAGAACACTCGATCAAGCCACCTTTCAACAAAAAAACTAAATTAAAATCGGTTCATTTGTTTAGGAGCTACGATGCCACAGACAGATACACACGTCAAACTTATAACACCCCTATTTTTGGGTCGGGGCTTAAAAACCGATAGACGTTGGGGTCCCAAGGCGTCAGAATTGCAATCCCGCAGCGGATAGCGCGGATTCTATTTCTATATCCCCGGATTCTTTACACAGCCAAAAAAAAAAAAACATAACAAGTCACAATCACCCGACCCCATCGGCCCATGCCTCGGAATGATACACGAACAACGAATAAAAATGTTTTAATAACGCATCTTTACAGCCCGTGATAAAACATTGCCCTCCTAAATTGAGACGTTTTATTATTAGAAATACGATTTTGACACTCGTAAACGAGAGTTATTATATCGGGTTTACGATTTTGAAATATCACAATAGGTACAGAGGGTGGTACCCAGTTTTAGGGGGAAGAGGATAAACGAAAAATAAATAAATAATTACATCTTTTCCTTTTTATTTCTGGCCATGAAAGAAGTACGGGTACAAAGCCTTTATTTAATTATTATTAATAACTGTGACGTTACTTATTATTGCTTAAAAATGATAGCAAAATTACGTAAGTACAAAATATTATTTACTACATGCATACTTTTGTTACACAAAATACGACGTATTGGTCAAACTTTAATAAAAATAACGAAATACGTAATTATGTAAAACCATTATAAAAAGTTTCTAAATATAAAAAAGTAATTTCCACTTTATTGTACAATATTTAGTTACGAAATAATTAGTTATTCGTAAGTACTTAGTAATATTAAACTTAATACATTTTTTTTAACCCACGACCCAAAAAGAGGGGTGTTATATAAGTTTTACGTGTGTATCTGTATATCTGAGAAATTCACTCGAAACTAACGATTTGGAAAATACTTTAGACGACCTATAACAATAAGTACTTTAGGTATGTACTAGCGACCCGTCCCGGCTTCGCACGGGTGGCTTGTTACAATTTTCGAAGGGATCTCTAATTCTTTTGTAAATAAAATATAGCATATTCCATTCCAACAGCCTGTATGTGTCCACAGCTGGACATAGGCCTTTCCAAGAGCGCGTCACCAAACACGGTCCTCCGCCTTCCTCACCCACCCGCTCCCCGCCACCTTCTTCAGGTCATGGTCCTGCGGGCTGGAGGTCGAAAGTATAGCATATGGTCACTACTGAAAATAGGTTCAGTAGTTTCAGAGATTACTTCCTACACACAAACTCACCAACTTTACCTCTTTATCAATTGATTTGGTATTCGGCTGCATATTCGCAATAGATGTTTAAAATAGCTGAAATAAATTGTGCCCATAGATAAGGTAAAGTGTACCGCTGTGCAATGCCTTCCGTTTTCCGCGTTTAATCGAAGCCAATGTCATTGCCATTCTCTTTCGCAAGGTTGCCTGTTGTCATGCTACTCTAGAGTTCACTCCTCACTATCACGCGAACGACGTTGTGTGGCTAGATAAAGTTACCCACTCTCATATACTCAAAAAGATATTAAATAAAAAGTTACCTACTCTCATATACTCAAAAAGACGTTAGATAAAGAGTTACGAACTCTCATATTCTCAAAAAGATTCTAGATAGAGTTACCTACTCTTATATTCTCAACAAATGTAAATTAATTTATAACACCCCGACAAATGAAGGTTACAGTAACTAGAAAAGAGCTGATAACTTTCAAACGGCTGAACCGATTTTCTTGGATTATAGCTAAGAACACTCTCGATCAAGCCACCTTTTAAACAAAAACAAACTAAATTAAAATCGGTTCATTAGTTTAGGAGCTACAACTATACAATATAAGAACCCTGAAAACATTGCACTCCTTTTTTTGGGCAGTATGTTGAAAGTTGAAACACAGCACACACCACGTGGTTTATAGTATGTACTCATGAGTCATGACAAAAGTTAGGCACAGACCTAGCTAACGACAGACGGATTCATCATCATCATGATCAACCCATTGCCAGTTCACTACAGAGAAGGGGTTTGGCCATAGTCTACCACGCTGGCCGAGTGCGGACTGGCAGACTTCACATTTCTTGGAGAACATCATGGAGAACTCTCAGTTATGCAGGTTTCCTCACGATGGTTTCCTTCACCGTTAAAGCAAGTGATATTTAATTACTTAAAAGGCGCATAACTCTGTCGAGGTCTAGTCAACAAGGGTTGTCGACCACCTGTTTAGGTATTTTCGCAGGATTTATTATAATGTTTTACATAATTTTCGTATAAAAATAGAAATGAAATGTTATTCAAAGTTTACGCGAAGCCAATGTCATTGCCGTTCTCTTTCAAAAGGTTGTTCTGTCTCAGGACGTATGTAATGATAGTTGTTAATATTTAAAAACAATTTATTAGGTAATTCTATGCACCTACGACAACGAGTTTGCACATCACGAGGATTGAATTTTCTCACGAGGATTGAATATTCGTGAGTTTATATAAATGAGTACAGTCAGAGTGAAATGGAACTAATCAATCTTTCTTATAACGTGGTATAACGATTTTTTATACAATGTTTTCCTGTTCGCTGGCTTTTGAATATAAGAGGCGGACCAACTGAATATAACATTCCTGAAAGGCCAGCAACGTACTCCCGGTTGTTCCTCGGAAACATGATGCATAAGAGACTCTTGTACTATTTGTTTTTTTTTTTTTTAATTTATAGCATGGCTGCAATCAAACTTGCTGGCAAGCGAGGATACAGCCTAAGATGGAGCGCGCTTGTCTAGGAGATACCTATTCACTCTTGACTTGAAGGTATTCAGTAGTGTTGAATTGGGGATCCTGTATCAAAATCCATGGGGATTTTGGATCACTCTCGCTAACGCTCGTTCGCTACGCTCACCGTGATACAAAATCCCCATGAATTTTGATACAGGATCCCCAATGTAGGCTACTGTCCACAACAACACATTAAATAAATGGAGTATTCCTAAATCCAAGCAACAATTAATCACTATCAACAGTGAGACAAAATCCTCAATGACTAGTTATTGCGGATCCTATATCATACGCCCGCACCGCACAGTGGATGATATAATACGATGAGTTCGACGAGACTGCGGCATTCATAAGAAATGCGAACGAGCCCATATGCATGATAATTTTACGTCTAAAAGTTTGCTCTCGCATAGTTAACCATTTGATTTGTTGCGCTCAAATTATTTTTGTATATTGATCGTGTTTCTGCTTGATCCGGCATTGCTGTATTCATTAGTATGAATTTCGATCGATTGATTCGAGGCTTGCGCATACTTATAATAGGTTGGATAAAGGTAGACTCTTTAAATGTTTATAGCTCATCAGAAATATATTCGTATTACATTAACGATTGCTTTTCCACATATCGGACATAACATTTTATCCAACGATAAAGCACATTTAGTACACGTTATAGCATGACCACATGGTATATAACACGCAGCTACTTCTTCTACAAGACAAATTTTGCAGCAAAGTGTTTCTTTAATATTTTCAACACATAATATGTTTCTGTCTGCAAAAGAACTTATTATATTGTTATTTACAAATTGTTCAGATACTTTTGATGCACCACAAACATCTTTGCTATCACTTTGTAGGTATGTTTCACCCTTCACAAGTAAAACATAGGGACAGGACGGAAACCAGCGTGCGTGCTCCGACCATGGATGATCTTCGATGCCCCAGTCTTTGAGCCTGCCATCACAAAAGTAACAAATCACGCGATCACTATCTCCTGTATAAAAAAAACCAGCATCAGCCATTTCTTGAGGTTTTTGATTTAAATCTTGAGGCCAGGTATCAAAACTTCGCAATCTTGCGATTTGAGTTGCATAGCGAGGATATTTAGGATATATTAACTCCATTCTGATCTACAAACAATGAATTTTGGATAAAGATTTATTAGTAAAAATATATTATAGCAGATTTCTAGTAAGGTGTGCAAGCTTATCATACATTATTATTTATCGAAAATTAATTCTTTAATGATGAATTTAGACACATTTCCCGCTATTTAAATATATTTCGATTGTTATAAATACTTTGATAAATAGAGATTAATGGACGAAAAAAATACGTACAATGCGTACTAATATAATAAATTCACTGATGCCCCCACGACTTCATCTGCATGGATTTAGGTTTTTAAATCCTGCGGGAACTCTATGATTTTCCGAGATAAAAAGTTGTCTATATCTCTCCAGTTCTTTTACTATACCCACGAAAAATCATGTCGATTCGTTGCTCCGTTGCGACGTGATTGAAGGACGAACCAATAAACAAACAAACAGACACACTTTAGCATTTATAATAAGTATGATTAGTGATGCAAAAAGGCGTCTGTCTAAACTAAAGACTAACGGCTGAATCTTGCCGAAATTTGATACACAGACAATTCACATCTTGGAGACGGATCCAGGATATTTTTTGACGTCGAAAATTAAAGGATTTCCACTCAAGTTTTAAATCAAATTCGCAAGGAAGAAGATTGAAGCATCAAATAGGAGCAAATATTATTAGACCTTTCACAAATTTTATACCTACCTATGGAAAGTAGTAAAATGTATAACCTTTTAACATTTTAACTATCGCGAGTCCGACGCATACCATTCCTTTTACGGTTAGATCTCAATTCACTGCGTAACTATAAACAACAGCGTCTTCCATGCTTCAAAATCGAACACCTATAGCTGATGCGGCAATAATTTATACGTAAGACAGTGTTCATACGAATGTATAAATCTAGTCTGATTACTTTCGCAAATATAAGTTTTATGTTGTGATGATTTAGTGTTTAAAGTTACATGCGCAAATGTTTAAATCTAATTTATTTCAATCCATTTCGTTTATTATGAAAGAGGTTTTAGAATTCGAGCGTATAAATAGGTCGATCCTAAGCGTCACCATTCCTTTCTTTCCGAGTTTTGGATACGACGACAACAACAGTCGAAATAAAGTATGTAAGTATTTTTATTTTATATGTTTATTTTTGAATTAAGCAACTAGGTACCTATTGAATTTTTATTTGGAGTTTTCATGTTGATAGTTACTTAAATTGTTTTTCAGGGCCTCTTCATCTTTCATCAATCCATTTGACGAAGACGAAGACCCCATCGCTTTGGTGCAGCCCCCATCAACATCGAAGTCTCTTAAGAAGAAACGTGAGGTGAAGCGGAAGAAGACGATCAAGAAAAAGGAGGTGACTTCTTCTGCTCCGAAGAATCCGTTCGAATCGAGCGGATCGGAATCTGAACCCGAAACGTCTCCAAATACACCTACGAGTCCATCTGTTAAGCGGAGGAGGTTTATTACCGAATCTGAGGTGAGTTGTCTTATTTATATTTTATTGGATTAAAGCTTTTAAAAGACTTCCCAATAAGAATGTTGTTAGGCAATTGGTCTGTATATAAATTTATGAATATAGTTTGTTAAAGTTATTATTTTGTTAGGGATCATATCCGAAGGGTACCAGTGGGATCCTATTACTAAGCTACCGCTGTCCGCCCGGACGTCTGTCTGTCAGCGGGCTTTATCTCATGAACCATAATAGGTAGAGAGTTGAAATTATCGCAGATGATACTAAATTGAATATTTTTCAATTTCAGGATGAATCTACTAGCAAGCCAGTGCGCGCTGCGAAATTGAGAAGTTTTCTCAGTCGGCGCGTTGCGTCGGGGTATACATCCCAATCAGACCCATCGAAGAAAGGCAGCTACTACTTCGAGCTGCGCGTCTACAACTCTGAAGAAGTGGAGAAACTCGCGAACAATGAGCGTTGGAAGCATGCCATCTGCACACTAAAACTTGCAACTGATTTAAATTCGGTGGTATGGAAGTCCCTCACCAAATTAATTGATGATAGTAAGGCTGAACTAAAAAATATTCAGCCCATTTTATACCCTGCAAATGAAAATAATTTCTAAGATAAATTTTGTAAATTAAATTTTGTAAATCTTAGAAATTATTTTCATAAATAAATTCAAAAAATATTTCATCTGCAACATATTGTATATAATAAGTATGACAATTAAATTACTATCTTTATGTTTGTGCCTGTAAATATTTTTTAACGTGTTTTTTTTACAGAAATTACAAAGCCTAAACCATACAAAGCCTAGACCATACAAAGCCTAGATCATACAAAGCCTAGACCATACAAAACCTAGACCATACAAAGCCTAGACCATATGAAACTAGAAATATAAAAACTAGAACCATATGAAACTAGAACCATATAAAATTAAATTAACGTGTTTTTTTTACAGAAATTACAAAGCCTAAACCATACAAAGCCTAGACCATACAAAGCCTAGATCATACAAAGCCTAGACCATACAAAGCCTAGACCATATGAAACTAGAAACATAAAAACTAGAACCATATGAAACTAGAACCATATAAAATTAAATAAAAATGTCTAAATGTTCATATCGAAAGATTTGAAGTTGGGATATTAATAACGTGATACTTACAGCCCTTATACTCTTACTAAGTCTGCACATTGTCTGAAAATAACTAGATTACTTTATTTTAATACAGTCATCTCATAACTATCCAAAATTTAAAATCTAGAACTGAGAAACTAGAACCATACAAACTAGATACTTGACATGTTTGAATGTTGATATCGAAACATCGCATTACTTCCATTCTATTAATAACTGTTTACTGTTTATTAGCCAATAGCTTGATTTATTATTTAGCTGTATTTCCTTACCGATTTTTTATACGCAGAATATTAAAACCAGAACTGAGAAACTAGATACTAAATAGATAAACAAGATAAGCAATTCTATGAAATTGAAAATGTTTTTCTGCAAAGAGTGTAACCTTTATGTTAAAACATCTATATCGTCACATAACAGAACAAATACTCATAAATCTAATAGTTTATTTCAATCTAGATATGAGAATGTGCAAATTATAAAAACGGCTTTTAGAAACAGAATAATCAGTTACAAAGTAAATCCGACCTCTACAACTTTAGTTCCAGAGAGTTTTTTTTCACAAATATTTAAAACCACACGCGAGATCATAAATATATCTCTAAAGAAACACACTGCCATTAAAGTAAATTTCGAGTTATTTGTTTCGTATATTTTACCAAAAAATTTTGAAAAGTCTATTAAATCTTTCAGTACTAAATATGGTATTATAGTCCAAAGTACTGATATTGATAATTTTTTATTACAATGTGCTCAAAAGTTAACTTGCAAATGCGCAGAATTCGAACAGTCAGAATCTGGTTGGACAATTGATTCTATCAGTCATTTGGAGATAAATATTAATAAATATAATCCTCTGAAAGGTGGATCATATTTGGCATTACCATCACATATAAGAAATACAAAATCATGTCTAAATATTCATAATTTCGATGATTGTTGCTTTTTATGGTGCATTGCTGCTAAAATGTATCCTACAAAACTTAATTCCAATAGAGTTTCATCATATCCTCATTATTCATTGCTTTTTGACATAAGAAATATGACATTTCCTCCGGGAATTGAAGATATTAAAACCTTTGAGAAGAACAATCCAACTATTAGTGTAAATGTTTATGGGTTAGAAGCCAATAATACAGTTACAGGTCCTTTGTATGTGACTTTAGCTCGAAAACTTACCCATGTTAATTTATTATATATTACTAAAAATGACAAAGCCCATTACTGTTTGATTAAAGACTTTGGCCGACTTGTGCGAAGGCAATTAACAAAACACAAGTCTAAAATATTTTTATGTGATGAATGTTTTTTATATTTCGCAAATGAACAAAAACTACACAATCACGATTGTGCTAAAAGACAAACTGTACTTCCAGAAGATGGTAGTAAGTTGCATTTTTCAAACTATGAGAGAACTCAAAGAATTCCTATCGTGATATATGGCGATTTTGAGAGCTTGCTTTGTAAATATTCAAACGAAAATAAATCTCTTTATACTGAAGATATACAAACACATGAACCATCTTGTTTCGCTTATTACATATGTTGCCATTCTAAACCTGAGCTTAATGACTTTGTAAGCTATCGCGGACCAAACTGTGGTAAAAAATTTGTTGAAAGCATTACGCGAGATGTAAAAAGATTGCACGGTATTTTAAATACAAATAATCCAATGTTTCCTCTTACTACCGAAGAGTTGACTTCATATAATGAAGCAAAAATTTGCTGCATCTGTAAAACAATGTTTAAAAAATATGATATAATAGTAAAGGATCATGACCATTTTACAGGTAAATACCGAGGCCCTGCTCACAACACTTGTAACATAAATGCAAAAAAATGTACGTTTATACCGATCATTTTTCATAACTTGAGTGGTTATGATTGCCACTTATTTATTAAAGAATTATCAGAAATTACCGGAAAAACGAGCTTGATACCAAAATCTAAAGAAAAATATATATCATTCACAAAATTTTTACCTATTGATAAAACAAATGCTGCTCAACTGAAGTTTATCGATTCATTTAATTTTTTGAGTTCGGGTTTGGATAAACTGGCAAAGAGTCTTCATCCGAATGATTTTCAGCATATGCGTGTATTTATTAAGGATGAACACTTATTAAATTTGGCCTGTAAAAAGGGTGTCTATTGTTATGATTATATGGATGCATGGGAGAAATATAATGAAACAAAGTTACCAAAACATTCGATTTTTTTTAATAAACTCACAGGTGAAAATATTTCCATTGAGGATTACGAACACGCTTTAAAAATATGGAAAACTTTTGGTATAAAAAACTTAGGAGAGTATACAGATTTATACTTACAATGCGATGTCTTATTACTATGCGACGTTTTTGAAAAGTTCAGAAATATGAGTTTAGACTATTATAATTTAGACCCCTGCTATTATGTATCATCTCCATCTTTAAGTTGGGACGCAATGTTGTTATATACTAAAGTTGAGCTTGATTTGATTTCTGATGTGGATATGTATCAGATGTTAGAAAAAGGTATTCGAGGTGGTTTAGCCCAGTGTTCATTGAGATATGCTGAAGCAAACAATAAATATTTACCATCCTACAATAAAAATGAGTCAAGTACGTACTTAATTTATTTAGACTGTGTCAACCTTTACGGTTTTGCTATGATGCAAAAAATGCCAATGCGTGACTTTAAATTTTTAAATGAAAATGAAATTAAAAATTTTGATGTAAGGAACATTTCTAAAAAAAGTCAGTGTGGATATATTCTCGAGGTAGATTTATGTTATCCGGATAATATTCATGATGCTCATTCAGACCTACCATTTGCTGCGGAAAAATATTCTCCTGCTCAAAATCAAAGCAAAAAATTGGTGGCAAATTTATATAATAAACATCGTTTTGTTATTCATTATATGCACTTGCAAGAATGCTTAAAGAATGGTTTATTGCTTTTAAAAATATACAGAGTGCTATCTTTTTATCAGGACAACTTTTTAGAGCCTTATATTTTTTTAAACACAAGTCTCAGACAAAATGCCAAGTCTGATTTTGAGAAAGACTTTTTTAAAAAGCAGAATAATTCTATTTTTGGAAAAACGATAGAAAACAAAAGGAAGCAGGTTGACGTAAAACTAGTAAACGTTTGGAGAGATACTACAAATAATACTAATAAATTGAATGGAGCGGAAAAATATATTAGTGCACCACATTTTCACAGTTTATCAATTTTTTCTGAAAACTTAGTAGCTATTCAATTGAAAAAAACAAAAATTGTCTTAGATCGACCAATATATATTGGATTCACGATTCTTGAACTGTCGAAAACGCATTTGTATCATTTTCATTATTCGGTCATAAAAAGAATCTATGGAAATAATGTTCAGTTATGTTATACGGATACTGATAGTTTACTATATCTTGTAAAAACTGATGATTTTTATGAAGATATGAAAGATAACATTCATTATTTTGATACTAGCAATTTTGAAGATGATAATATTTTTAATATGCCGAAAGCTAATATGAAAATACCTGGATATTTTAAAGACGAAATGGGAGGAGAAATCATTTCTAAATTTGTTGGTTTACGCGCAAAATTATATTGTTTACTTTCTGAGAAAAAAACTATCAGTAAAGCAAAGGGTATCACGAAGCCTGTGACAAAAAAATTAAACTTTGAGAAATATAAGAAAGCCTTATTTTGCAATGAAAATATAAGAGATGATATGTTTGTCATACGATCAAAAAATCATCAGGTTTTTACTCAGAAAATTAATAAATTAGTATTAAATAGTGATGATAATAAAAGGCAAATAATGGAAAATGATTTTAAAACTTTGCCTTGGGGGCATTACAGCACGATTCTTTAGTAAAAATATTATGCTAAGTACCTATGTATTTTACAAATTTTTATGTGTCTAATTTTAATATTAGTTTTAATGGTAATTTAGCATTTAATAAATTTGATTAAGTTTACCACAGTGTTTTATTTCAAATAAAATCACAACATATTTTATATTCCCTTTATTAATTCAACCAATTATTTACATTACTTCATAAACTTAGTACTTAACATAAGATTAACGTATTATAAAAACTTACTACTTAATGGAAAATATTCGGACTACAACTTACTTGCATGATATGAAAATATAAAATATACTTTATACTTTAATTAGAACTCATTTATGCTTTTTATTTTTACAATCGCAAAATAACAATAAAATAATATTAAATTTAACTATTCAGGCACACTTAGCTTTTGTATAATCCTATTAATTAAATCTTCTGTAGCATCCATCATATTGTCATAATTATCACTCACTATGTACTGTACACTCAAATTAGTCTTTGCACTGTTCTCCTGTTCTTTACTATCAATTTCAAGTATTTCAATTTTTATAATGTGGCTTCCCTTTGCTTTATTTTTCCGTATAACAAAAGATGAATCTGGAGCTGGTGAAATCACATGATCTATTTTTGGAAGCTTCTTTTTTAAAGACAATTTATTTTTCTTTTTTATGGTTTTCAAACTGGTGTTATTTTCAAGTGTTTCATTATTTTTTTGCTCACGTAAAGCTTTCAATCTATTCTCTTCTTCTCTTTCTAAAATAGCATCCAAGTCTTGAGCTCCATAAAATGGATTATTCATACTTGTGTTTCTTTCGTCATCCGTGAAATAAAAGTCCGACATGATGCTGTAACAAAATACAAAATTTTATAAATATAACAATAAAACAACATTTATAAAAATATCAATAAACAAATTCTAAAATAGAAAAGAATACAGTCAAAATATTATATAAGTAATTTTTTTCACTAACCAGAAGCGAGTGAGTTCCTTGCGTGAGAAGATCTGGGAATGAAAATTGTTTAGTAACAAATCTATGGAGTCAAGTTTTCAAAACAATTGTATATACTTGTATGACATTCGTCCGCATTATGCAATCTCTAGCGACATGTTAGAACCTGTTTAGTATTAAGTTCTTACGAATTTCAATTTCATACTATTATCACAAGGTTTAAATTAAAATGTATACCTACATTTTAATATAATCATCGACAAATAATAGTGCGCTAGACAAGTGCGAAGTGAAACACGAATGTGATACCTACAAGCAATACCTTAAAATTTAAATCAACTAGCAATAATATGAAGTTATTTAATAAGTTGCATTTTTAAAATTATCATCAATCAGTAATATGAAGTTGATAAAACAGGCTGAATCATTAAAAATAAATTATATAGATGTTGAAACACCACCACTATGCTTTAGCCGACATAGTAAACTTCTACCAAACATAATTCGATGCATAATTTGCGGACCCTCCAACTGTGGGAAAACAAATATTATGATAAACTTATTATTGCACGAAAATGGACTTAAATTCCAAAATGTTTATATTTACTCAAAGTCCACTTTTCAATCTAAATATTGTTTCCTACAAAAAGTTTTTCAAAATACTCCAGATGTTAAATTTATTATGTTCAAAAATAGTGAAGAAGTTATTTCGCCAACTGAAGCCTTAAGAAATTCTATTTTCATTTTTGACGACGTGACTTGTGAAAATCAAGTTAATATTCGAAATTATTTTTCGATGGGCAGACACAAACAAATTGATTGCTTTTACTTGACCCAAACATATTCAAAAATTCCTAAGCAATTAATACGTGACAATGTTAACTTTTTAATTATTTTCAAGCAAGATGATATAAACTTAAAACATATATATAAGGAACATGTTAATTCTGATATGAGCTGGCATGTCTTTAAACAATTGTGTGCAAGTATTTGGAAAGATCCGTTTATGTTTTTATCAATCAACAAAGATTGCGAACTAAATAACGGTCGGTACAGAAAAACATTTGACATATTCGTGAAATTCGACTAACAATTTTACAATTATATACCACATACGAGACACAAATTTAGTCAGTCAAATGAGAGCACTGGTAAGAATACCTACCCATATTTAATTTAAAAATGGAAGCCGTTGTAAAGAAACAATTAATTAAATCAATTGAAACCATCAAAAAGAAAGCAAAACAAATGCGTGAAGAAGAAGATGATTTAGAACTAAAAAGGCGCAAACTTTTTAAATCCATAACGGATCCATTAGAATCCATAGTATTGCAAAAAAAAGAAAATAAAAACAATAGTCACCATGATTTACCAGATACATGTTCACCTTCAACTTCTGATAAAATTAAAAACATAGAAAATGATGATAAAAATTATGTAACACCAAAACCAATAACTTCTACCCAAAATTTTGAAGAAATCGAAGAATTCTATACTCCATCTCCAACGCCTGAAAAAAGCAATGAAATCTATAATTTGAATGTACCTTTTGGTGTACGTAATGAAAATAGTAATTTAATGATTGGAAATACAAAAGTAACATTTTCAGATGGTGATGCTCATAGCAAAAATATGATGGCTAAAATAGGAAATAGATCCTATGAAGTAACCCCAGGTTTGGCAGAATTATTATTTCAGAGTAAACCAGATGTAAAGATTGTATCTGATCAAGATAAATTAGTATATAAAGATATTTTATGCAATACTAGTGCACATAGGAGAGATTATAACCCTACGAATCAGATTAAAGGCGATAAAGGGACAAAATATACTAAAATTGTGAAACCTCTCTTTACTGATAGTGAATTAAAAGAAAAAAAACAAGGTGGTTTTATGCCAACTCTTAAAACTTTGAAAAAAAATACAGATTTCATATACTGGGATGATCCGAATGAGTTAGTAGATAGATTGAAAATTTTAATTGCTTCAAAAGATGCTGGCAACACTAGTCATGACAATGAGATTATATCAATAATTGAAGAACTTAAAGAAGCTGGTATAATAAAATAAGTATATAAAAATAAAACCTGGTTACATTTTTGCTTAGTTCTATAAACACTGTTGAACATGAATGTCAACAAGTTTGGTCATCATGTACACAAGAAACTGAAAATGGATAGCTCTGCCTTAGAAAATATCTTTGATGCTCAACATAAAATCATCAAACATGTTGGTACACCCATTGACCCAAACGACTGTGCTACTAAACTATATGTTGACAAATTCTTAGATGGGCTCTATATACGATTAAAAACAGTAGAGGAAACATTGTTGCAGTTAAAATCAGAAATAAATAGTCTAAAAAGGAATATAGAAGGTGTAAGTCGTAAATTCAAAAAATGAGCAAAGATAGTGTAGTAAATGAAATACATAAAAATGTTAGGAAAAATTTTCCTCGAAGACATGTTATACTTAAAGACATTGATGATGTATGGCAGGCCGATTTAGTTGATATGCAATCATTCTCAAAAGATAATTCACAATATAAATATATTTTAACAGTCATCGATGCTTTTTCAAAGTATGCATGGGCATATCCGCTTAAACTTAAAAATAAAGAAACTGTGACTGAAGCATTTAGTAAGTTACTAGAAAAAGGTCGTGTTCCCAAAAATCTACAAACTGATTTAGGAACAGAATTTTATAATAGTTGTTTCAAAAAATTATTACAAAAATACGGTATAAATCATTATTCCACTTATTCCACTAAAAAGGCGTCAATAGTAGAAAGATTTATAAGAACGTTGAAAACTAAAATGTACAAGCAATTTAGCTTGCAAGGGAATTACAAATGGAATGATGGAACCCTCGAGCACATCATGAAAAAATATAACTCCACATTTCACAGAACAATTGGTACAGCTCCAGATAAAGTTAATGAAAAGAATAAACAAAATATACTAAAAAGATACAGACTACTACAATTATCAGCACCATCGCAGAAACGTTCAAAATTCAAAATTGGAGATTATGTAAGAATAAGCAAATACAAAGGAACTTTTGACAAAGGATATACTCCCAACTGGTCAACTGAAATTTTTAATATAGCTCAAGTTCAAAACACTCATCCAATTACTTACCTTCTAAAAGATGCAAGACAGCGACCTATTTTAGGATCATTCTATACTGAAGAATTACAAAAAACAAAACATCCTGATATATATCTTATTGAAAAGGTTTTAAAAACAAAAGGAAATAAATTATATGTCAAATGGTTAGGTCTGCCGCCTAGTGAAAACAGTTGGATAGATAAACTAAATCTTTTATAAACACATTTTATGTTAACAACTTTCAGTCTCTTATTATCTACGATACTGAGCAGAGTTCTCTTTTATTAAAAATGGAGAAACAACCATCCAAGCGTAAAATGACTTTGAGAAGAAAATCTAACAATTTGAAAACAAGTAATTCTGGTGCTGGTTTTAAGAAAAGCTTTAAGGATATTGTATCTCGCGCGAAAAAACATATCCATAAATTGAAACCTAAATGCAAAAAAGCTGCAATCGAATTAGCTCTTGCTGCTGCTAAGGAATTAGCAGCGACATCTTCAGTTAATGTACCGCGTATAATACCCATACCAAAGACAGGTGGGGTTTTGCCACTAGTCCCCATATTTGCAGGATTGTCTGCCGCGGGCAGCTTAGCGGGTGGTACTGCTAGTATAGTGAAAGCAGTCAATGCTATTAATTTAATGAAAAAAAAATTTCAAGAACTAAAGAGACATAACGAGAAGATGGAAACATTGTGTATCGGAAAAGGATTATTTATAAAGCCCTATGGTAATGGTTTGGGAATATACACAGCAAAGGAAAAAAACTGATTCGGCGGCTACCTAATCGTGCTCTAAGTAACTTGGATATTCTAAAAATTTCAAAAAATATTCCTTATTTCAGAGGTGTATTTATGAGAAATGAACTTCCAAAATATCCTTTTAAAAAAGAGTGTGGTATCATCAACTTAGATAGCTCTCAAAATCCTGGAACTCATTGGGTAGCCTATGCAAAAATAAATAATTACATTGAATACTTTGATAGTTATGGTAATTTGAAACCGCCTAAAGAATTTGTAAAATATGTGGGAGCGAATATTAATTATAATTATGACAATTATCAAGGATCTAATTCTTATAACTGTGGCCATCTATGTATCAAATTTCTTATTAATTTTTGGAATAAAAATTGAAAATAAATAGATGATACAAAAATATGTAAGCTCATTTAACCATCATGTCTATTACACTCACGATCGTGGGTGAAAAATCTATTCTAGAATCATTTTACGCCCCTCCTCTTATTTTGGAAGACGAATATGAGTGTGGCTTAGTATATTTTTCTGCATTTAATTCAATTCCAAATGTAGACTATAATAATAATGTGTTTGAATATGGAGAAGAGAAAAAAAGAATTCTTATTCAACCAGGTGCTTACGATTTACAAGATTTGTATGAATACCTAAAAGAAAGAGTTGAAAATTGTGAATTACAAATAAAATCTAACATCAATACAATGACATGCTCTTTGTACTGTACTGAAACTATAAACTTTAATTCAGAAAATAGTATTGGACCTATGCTAGGTTTTTCTAACGAAAAACTAAAAGCAAATAAATGGCATGAATCTACAGAATCCGTTAACATTCTACCACTGTCTGTCATAAGGATCGAATGTGATCTTGTACAGAGTTCGTACACTAACGGTTCTCCTTCACATATTATTTATGAGTTTGTGCCAAACATTCCTCCAGGTCATAGATTTATAGAATCTCCAAGTAATGTGATATATTTTCCGGTCAAAAGAAAGATAATTTCATCAATAACAATAAAAATTTTGGATTTGGAAGGCAATAATATAAATTTTAAGGGCGAAACTATTGTTTTGTGTCTTCATTTGAAAAAGTCAAAATGATCGTATTTAACAAAAGTAATTATTATAAAGAGTATAACCCAACTATTAAGAAAGTTATTACCAAGGAAAGTGTAAAACAAAGAAGACGTGTTAGAGTATATAAAAAAATTCATCAGAGTAATAAACAATTTCTTAAAGCCCTCGGCTTCAAAGTATGAGCCTCCTTCAGATCAACGAATTACCTGAATTCGATAACTCTATCGAGAGTTATGAGGTTCATACATATAATCCATACAATAACAGTTTCAATGAAAATGATGAAATTCGGATACCTATTCACCAGCAAGATATTTACGTGTTACCATCAGCCAGTTCCATTTACATTGAAGGAAAAGTTTCGGTGACTCATAAAGATCAAGCTGGCAAAGTTCAAAAGAAAAGTGTTGACTTCAGTAATAATGCAATTGCATTTCTTTTTCAAGATATCCGATACGAAATGAATGGTGTTGAAATCGATCGTATTAGAAATGCTGGAATAACTACAACCATAAAATCTTTCATTTCAATGAATAGCGGTGACAGTAAAGCGGCTGCTGCTTGGGGTTGGAATATAGACGGATTTAAAAATCAAAATGGAAATTTTAATGCTTTGATACCCTTAAATAAGATTTTAGGTTTTGCTGAAGACTACAATAAAATAATAATAAACTGTAAACATGAACTCATACTTAACAGAGGTAGTACTAACATAAATAGTGTTGTCATGGGTAGCGATGATATTGTAGACATTGATATACAGAGAATCCAATGGCGAGTACCACATATTAAAGTATCAGATCAGCAAAGATTAATACTTTTAAGGAAATTAGAAAAAGATAATCCCGTACAAATAGCATTTAGAAATTGGGATTTGTATGAATATCCATTATTGCCAAAAACTACCAAACATTCATGGGCGTTAAAGACTGCTTCTCAATTAGAAAAACCTCGATATGTTATATTTGGTTTGCAAACTAATAGAAAAAATGTTAAAAACAGAGACAGCACAATATTCGATCATTGTACATTAACCAATGTCACATTATTCCTGAATTCCCACTATTATCCGTATGATGCTTTAAATCTCAAGTTTGAGGAAAATAAATACAGTATATTATACGACATGTACACCAAGTTTCGTCAGTCGTTTTACAACCTTCCTATTGATCCACTGCTTGATCTTCATACATTTAAAGAAATAGCGCCTTTATTTGTCATAGATTGTTCCAGACAAAATGAAAATTTAAAAACTGGTCCAGTTGATGTTCGTCTGGAAATAGAAACGTCTCAGGAAATTCCAAGCAATACCAGCGCTTACTGTTTAATCATAAACGATCGTCTTGTGGAGTATAGGCCGCTGAGTAACATTGTTCGAAAACTATCATGAAAATTATTGTGGACGTTCAAGGTTTTAAAAATGATCAAAATTACTTTCTGCCTAAAGAGATTGCTATAGTGTATAGTGATCGAGTTCAAGTTTTGTTAATAAAACCACCATATCCCTATGAATGGCTAACAGACACAGAAAAGAAACAAGTTAAATGGATTGAAAAGAATAGAAAAATATTATGGAGCGAGGGAATCGTGCCTTACGAGACCTATAAATACCATCTAATAGATATTTTAAAAAATAATGATATTTATTGTAAAGGCCTTGAAAAGCAGTTATGGTTAAAAGATATATTAAGTAATCCTAACGTACATAATTTAGAAGATAAAGGATGTCCTCGTTTATTAACATTGTATGAGTTGTATAATTCACATTCTGACATATATAGTTGTGTTTATCATCCGACCATCTGTGCGCTGAAAAATGTAACTTGTTTAAAAAAGTGGTGTATGAATAATAAAGTTTTAGATGATTAAATATGCTTGTTTAATTTCCATATACCTGCTTCTTTTATTTAATTTACTGATTATACTCGTATTGAAAACACAATATTTGGTGTAGGTTGTTATAGCCAAATAGTTGTTTTTCATGTTGTAAAAATATTACATTTGAAGAGTAATTTTAAAATTCAAGGTTTCTTAGTACCTATCTAGTTTTATCAACATATTTGCTCGTGCAAATAGAATGAATATTTCGTTCTTAAACCATGTGAATAGTTTGTTCAAAATACGGATAGTTGATTAATTTTTGCTTGGATTTAGCTACACTCCATTTATTTAATGTGTTGTTGAGGACAGTAGTTTAGAATTGGGGAATTCTGTATCAAAATTGGTGGCGATTTTGGATCACGGCGAGCGAAGCGAGCGAGCGTAGCGAGAGTGATCCAAAATCCCCACCAATTTTGATACAGAATCCCCAATTCAACACTACTGTATTCATATTAAAACTGGAGGAGAAAGCTGATGCCGATAGGGCGTTCCATATCCTATCCTTCGGATTAGAAACGGAAGAGCAAATCGCTTCGTACCTATATATTATTCACTAGAATATGGTATAATATTGTATATCAAATCTTTGAAAAGAGCAACCGCCGAGATTCTTGCTGGTTCTTCTCGGTAGGAAAGGCATTCCGAACCAGTGGTAGATGCTTTTGACGATTCAAAAGAACTTGTAAAAGTCTAATTGAATAAAAATATTTTGAATTTTGAATACATCTAAACTAGTAACAATGTAGGAATATTGAGCAGCCCTATTATCATTCAAGGCGCGGTCAAAAGATGGCAGCTCAATCTAATTGGCCGTTGCACAGCGCGGCGCGACTGAGTCATGTTTTTTTCATCTGTGACGCAGTTTTCCTGTCGCCCGCTGCGTGTGGCCGTGACATTTGTTGTCTGACCGATTGTGCGGCCTTCGCTCTCGGTCATCAACTCCGCGCGTGAGGCGCTGGTGTATTACCTGACGTAGTTGTTGGATACTGTGGCCAGACGGAATATGGCACGCCTCGCTCGCACCCACAGATATCATTATAAACAGAGCAAGTAAATTCACTTGGAAGAAAGAAATTACCTGATTTGTAAAGGTTCCAGACAGCAAAGCCAGACCACAATTAGTAATGCGGTTGTAGATCTAACAAATTTTAAAAATTTCAACACCCGACCCAAAAAAGAAGGGTGTTATAAGTTCGACGTGTGTATCTGTGTATCTGTCTGTGGCATCGTAGCTCCTAAACCGATCCGGATAAAATGAACCGATTTTAATTTAGTTCTTTTTGTTTGAAAGTTGGCTTGATCGAGAGTGTTCTCACTGTGTTAACAAGTGTAAATTAAAAATTTAAAACACCCCCGACAAGTGATGGTTACAGTAATAACTAGAAAAGAGCTGATAACTTTCAAGCGGCTGAACCGATTTTCTTGGATTATAGCTAAGAACACTCGATCAAGCCACCTTTCAAACAAAAAAAAAAAACTAAATTAAAATCGGTTCATTAGTTTAGGAGCTACGATGCCACAGACAGATACACAGATACACACGTCAAACTTATAACACCCCTCTTTTTTGGTCGGGGGTTATAAAGAAAATTTGTCGTTTGTCTGAGCGTTGTACAATCAGCAGCAAAGTTAGGTTTGCACCCGCCAGTACAAGTGACTTTGGACGGGTGAAAACCTAGCTTTATTGCTAACTGTACGTCGTCAACCGATAGACGTCCAAGGCTGGACATAGGGAGTTCTGAAGGCATACCGCGGTCTCAACAAAGTAAGCAGGGTCAAAACTTGTATTTCAGTGGTGAACTTGTTTGCTCCAAGATAACCTTTTCCTATAGTATAACAAAATATTCACCTGATCGTCCTCTTTAGATTAGGCAGGTATCACTAGGCATTCGTACGCGATCTTACCTGAAAACAAAAAAAAAACCTTTTAACATATTTTTTCGCCGGCGTTCGGGTTAACGTGCAGGAATAAATAAATAACCTCTATTTAACATCTATGTCTCACTCGATTGATTCGTGGACTGACCGCGAATGTTATTCCAGAGTGCATCGTGACTTCATGAGATATTTTAAGAGGAAACCGCTGGTTATATGTTGTTGTAGGTACTTTATATGGATTGGTTACATTGTTGAACAACAAGTAACAGATTTTCGCAAAAAAAAAAATATGTTGATTTTTCAATTTTCTAGTTTTTTATATACCTACTTAGTTTATTTACGCACGAAGTTGCCTCAAAATTTACCCTAAAACAGAGATTTTTCAAGGACCATAACTTTTAAAATAAATACAATTTTACTATATTGTTTTAAAGCACACATAATGGAGAAATAAATCGATATATGGATCACTTACAGATCTGGAACAACAAAGAATAGCATAAAAATCGTAATACGTTTGTATGGAGAAACGCGTAAGAAGGGCCACCACAAGGCACCATAAGTTAAAACGAGACCGCGTTATAGAGCTGGCATAAATCTGTCTCGTTTTAACAGTGTCTTAAATCTGAGCAAAGTCAAAGTGCGTTCTTATAGATTTCAGCCTTCGATGAACGTACATAACATACCACCTTACCTAGTCGAGTATTCAATTCACTTGCCCAGTAAAGTTTTTTTTTTTCTCTCTCTCCTGGCTTTACAAAGATTAGCCAATGTCAAGTTTGTAGTTATTTGTAACAAGTTAGTAATTAAAATATACAAGTATGGACCCCGTCTGTGCCGGAACTCGCCGACATACGCACAGCACCCCTTTAGAGCGCTTTCCAGTCAGTTTTAACAAAAAAAACACTCCAAAAAGGCAGAGCACGCCCGCCAACTATCACCAACATAGACGAAGTCCCAGTAAAGTTTGTCATGTATTGTTACGAGTAGGTACTAACTGGCCACTAGGTACTAGTCCGGCCGCCATAACGCCATAACAGATAAGCAATAAATAAAGCCGATTGCAGTATTATTAACGAGGAAGTTTCATATCATCAAGGTTGCTACTTGCCGGTGAAGGTGGTTCGCATACTTGTGAAATGTTTCTCGTTGCTATTGCGTTTATATTTATACGAATGCAATAGGGTTGTCATCTCTACCAACCCACTTTTAGGGTTCCGTACCTCAAAAGGAACCTTTACTCTAGGTCTGTCGTGTCTGTCAATTCGGGGTAATCAAAACCTGTAAAGTACTTCCCGTTGACCTAGAACCACGATTTTTTTAGGGTTCCGTACCTCAAAAGAAAAAACGGAACCCTTATAGGATCACTTTGTTGTCTGTCTGTCTGTCTGTCTGTCCGTCGTGTCTGTCAAGAAACCTTTAGGGTACTTCCCGTTGACCTATAATCATGAAAGGTAGGTAGGTAGGTCTTATAGCACAAGTACAGGAATAAATCTGAAAACCGCGAATTTGTTCAAATGTGTTTCAATTTTCAAAATAAGATAACTATACCAAGAGGGGTATCATATGAAAGGGACATCCTAAAACAGATTTTTATTTATTTTATGTATAATAGTTTTTGATTTATCGTGCAAAATGTTGGAAAAAATACCCCAGTACGGAACCCTCAGTGCGCGAGTCTGATTCGCACTTGGCCGGTTTTTTAAATATAATATTGGCCTGAGATAATAAGTTGCCTAGTTTACAGAGAAAAGCTCATGTAAGGACCTAATATTATATTATGATACCTACCACATAATATGATACAAAGAAATTTCAAACTGCCAACTTTGTGGTTGTAGCGTGCGTACGTTTTTTGCAATTACTTAAGTGGGTACTTTAATAAAAATACAACCCCATTTTTCTTTATAATAAAAGTGACAGCCCTACAGCTGACATTGTTGGCAAGTAACTTGAAAGGCTACTTGCTCTTAGTGTAACTTTTGCAACTCTACATGTACCAACTATTTTACTACATTAATATTTTTTCTTTTAAATTATTTTAGTACCTACTTGTAGAAAAGTTTGCTATTTTTATGCTACTTAGCTACTTAATATTAGGAAGATTCTTACAGTCTTATTCATAAAAATCCCTTAATATAGGTTTAAAACGTTCATTAGCTAAAATGCTCATTAGGCCTATTAAACGTTTCATAACTTTCTTTATTCATAAAGGTTCAATAAACCTCTCACAACTAAATTCTCGCTATAGGCTAGTTTCGCTTTGTTATGTTGTCGTTCTGATGAATTCATAGACAAAATTGCAAAAAAACTGGGCTCTACACAGAAAAGTGACGCAGGTGTGACATTTGTTTTCGAATTTCGGTCGATTGTCTGAGTTCTGGAGGATAGTTAGGTATTATCGTTCGGAGTTTTGTTCCGATTTATTTAATTATAAAAATGGAAACAGGAAGGAATTTAGAAATTATCGTTAGATTTTATTATACTATTTAAAAAAAAAAGATGTATTAGGTAAAAGTATGTATTAGAATTTAGATACAGTACCTGGACATTCATGGAATAAAATCCTTTTTTTTTTTAAATTGAAAATATTACAATAAAACTTAAAGCTAGCCTTATCTAATTACTATACAAATCATGCCCGTGTGGAATGGTGCCAAGAATACTGGCTGCATTTCCACGCTTGACAGCCAGGCTGATCCGTTGCGCAAAAAATGAGCCAGCCCTTTTTTTTTACCCAAATCCTTCTCGGTTTATGTAGTTAGGTACTGAGCTGCATCACCGCCATATTTCTTACGTTAGAAGAAATCACATACCTATGTAAAAGAATGATTACATGAAAAGAAACTTCGAAATTAGGCAGAAACTTTTAGGTACCTACTACACGACGTCCCTAACATTTTATGGCAGTTAAAACTTGCAACTCTGGTTAATTACCACAGCCTCTCGAATCCAGAATAAATAACGTACAAATAATAATTACAATGCAATGACACTAGAATCAACCAAAACAAAATAACCTCACTTCAATCTTGCATATCAAACAAATTATCAGCTGTTAAGACAAGACGGCGGCCATCTTGTTCTTTAATAAAGGTTTATAGTAGGGTTCAGCCTGTTATAAGTTATGGAGCCGTTATTGAACACTTTTAGCACTATTGAACGTTTATGAATCATGTTTTCGAGAACTTTGCTTATAACAAGCTAATAAAGCTTCTACAAATTTTTATGAATAAGACTGTTAGAATAAATAAATACTTAAATAATTTTTATTAATTTATTAAAACGCGTGAAACATCAAAGTTAATCAAGAAAACTAGCATGACCCTGAATAAACGCTAAGAAGAAGTTCAATAGCGCAGATTCTTCAATCGTAATCATCATTATCAACAGATAGACGTCAAGCCCCACCGTTGGGTACAGAAAGAACAAAGATAGAAAAACGTTATTTCACAGACAGATACACACGTCAAACTTTAACACCCCTCTTTTTGGGTCGGGGGTTAAAAAATAGCGAGCAAACGAGCAGGCGGATCACCTGACGTTAAGAGATTAGCGCCGCCCATGAACATTTGCAGCACCAGAGGAACCGCCGATGCAATGCCGGCCTTTCAGGAATTAGTTGGTAAGCGCAGTGTGGGACGACCTCCAGCCCGCTGGACCGATGACCTGACGAAGGTGACGAGGAGCGGGTGGATGAGAAAGGCGGAGGACCGTATTTGGTGGCGTGCTTTTGGAAAGGCCTATGTCCAGCAGTGGACGCATACTGGTATGGAGCTGAATTGTGTCCTAGATACGGTTAAGTCAAGACATACTCGTCTACAATTTCGAGTGCAGAGATCACTGGATTCTTATATTATTCAAAATAGTTTTAGACGTAGTTTGTATAAAGATCGGCACTCCGTTAATAACGTGTTTATCTTAGAAATGTTTCCATTTAATATCCATGCCAAGAGAAAAAACGGTTTTGGCATCGCACCGATCACACACATACGAGGAAAAAAAAAACAAACCACGTACCAGCAAGCTGTCTTATTTCACTCTCAAATATGAGTAACTATCTGATGCCCGCGACTTTGTACCCGTGGGTATAGGTTATTAAATATCCCATGGGAACTCATCGATTTTTCTGGGATAAAAAGTACCTAGCCTATGTGTTAATCCAAGGTATAATCCATTCCAAATTTCAGCCAAATCCGTCCAATAGTTTTAGCGTCAAAGAGCAACAAACATACATGTATGCAAACTTTCTTTTTCACGACTTCGTCCGCGTGGATTTACATTTTTCAAAATCCCGAGAACTCTTTGATTTTCCGGGATAAAAAGTAGCCTATGTGTTAATTCAGGGAACAATCTATCTGCATTCCAAATTTCATCCAAATTCGTCCAGTAGTTTTTGCATGATTGAGTAACAAACATCCAAACATCCACACTTTCACATAATATTATTAGGATAGTAGGATCTTGTGAGATTCTACGACCTTTTCCATTTCAATCCGCCCGTTTATCTATTAAAGGTCATTCTTTAATCTATATTATTTAGTATTGTTAGCATTAGATATATCGATATTTTCTGTGTTACTTTTACGTGACTATCTATACGTGTATATTGTTAAGCAGTCATGTGTGTTAATTGGTTCATTGGTTCCCTTACAACTGACAAACTACTCTTACAGAAAAGTTGTCCACCGTTCGCATAAGAAATGTACCTATACGTTTTGAGAATCTGACTAAAGTCTGCAATGAAGATCAATATCTAGATTTATCCTACTACTATACCGTAAGGTTTAGTATCTCTGTCTAGGGCATATTATGTTTAAGGCTTAGATAGCCCAAGTTGATGAGTTAGAAATACCTACTTACAAGTGTAAATTAAAAAATTATAGCACCCCCGACAAGTGAAGGTTACAGTCACTAGAAGAGAGCTGATAACTTTCAAACGGCTGAACCGATTTTCTTGGATTATAGCTAAGAACAGTCTCGATCAAGCCACCTTTCAAACAAAAAAACTGAATTAAAATCGGTTCATTAGTTTACGAGCTACGATGCCACAGACATATGCACAGATACAAACGTCAAACTTATAACACCCCTCTTTTTAGGTTGGGGGTTAAAAATAATCCAAAATGTAAAGCTAAACGTGTGAATAAAATTAATACTCCTACGTATAATAAATAAGAAAGAAAGAGATAATTTCGTTAATGCGCTAAAGGCAGGTCAAAGGTCACTTGTCTGCAGGGTTGCCAACCTCCGACCTTGCGGTAAGTTTCCGACCTTGTGGTGTAAGTTGCCGAACCTAAGAAATAAGATTGCCGACTAAAATTGGATGAATGTTCGAATCATAAATTAATTTAAGACATTACGAACTGAAAAGATTTCGTTTTATAGTTTGTACATATTGTTTTTCAGAAATCGCTGACCTCAAGTGGCTAAAGAGTCCACGAAATATAGTCATATTAACTAGAGTTAAGTTAGAGATGCCTGCCCGGGGTCGAATGTGTGACCTCCCGATTAGGAGGCGGACGTCTTAATTACTAGGCTGTCACGGCTTTTATAGGGTTCCGCATCTCAAAAGGAAAACTTATAGGGGATCACTTTGTTGTCTGTCTCTCTGTCCGTCTGTCGTGTCTATCAAGAAAACCTACAGGGTACTTACCGTTGACCTAGAATCATGTTAGGCAGGTAGGTAGGTCTTATAGCACAAGGAGAAAATCCGAAAACCGTGAAATTGAGGTTACATCATAAAAAAAAATGTGTTCATGAACAAATAATATTAATATTTTCAGTTTTCAAAGTAAGGTAACTGTACCATATGAAAGGGCTTTACCTGTACATTCTAAAACAGATTTTTATTTATTTTTATGCATAATAGTTTTTGATTTATCGTGCAAAATGTCTAAAAAATACCCCAGTACCTATGGAACCCTCGGTGCGCGAGTCTGACTTTCTCTTGGCCGGTTATTTTGTAATGGTATAAAAATTTAATTAAATTTGATCATGTTTACACTCTTATCAATTAGACGAAGCCTAAAAATAGATGGGAAATAAAACCCATGTCTATATCGTTTGTTAACGTAAATATTTACGCTTAGTTAGGTATACCTACAGTTGAACAATTCGTAATCGGAGTAGGTAGCGCCCGTATAGTTATACCAACCAACTACTGTCTGTCTGGCAGCTGCTGTGGCATCTGGTTTTATCTTTCGTCACTGATCTGGTTACTCATTACGCTGGCATTCCGTTGAATGAATTGATTCACAACGGTCATGCTGCGTTATCTGAGTTCTACTGGTATTTAGGCTGTGGTAGTGTTATTCGTCATCAATGCATCGCCGGCTCACTACTGAGTACGAGTCTCCACTCAGAATGAGAAGAATTTGGGACCGCAACCACGATCGAACCCCCCGACTTCCCGCCTTCACATCTAAACCACTAGGCTATTACCAAATAATGAATATTGCATACAACAGATGGTATACCTACAGTTTGACAATTCTTATACTTCTAAATTCACAAGAGTAAATTAAAAATTTATAACACCCCCGACAAGTGAAGGTTACAGTAACTAGAAAAGAGCTGATAACTTTCAAACGACTGAACCGATTTTCCTTGCATTATAGCTAAGAACACTCTCGATCAAGCCACCTTTCAAACAAAAAAAACTAAATTAAAATCGATTCATTAGTTTAGGAGCTACGGTTCCACAGACAGATACACAGATACACACGTCAAACTTATAACACCCCTCTTTTTGGGTCGGGGGTTAAAAATAAATAAAAAACAAGCAGAAATTAAAGAATTCGATGCTTGTGGTATAAGTATGAGCGACAGTTATAAGTGATCTTGTCGATATTCTTGTGATTTAAGTAGGTACACATAGTATTATTTCTAGTGCCAAGAGCAAAACAGCGACCACATAAATTAAAATATTAAACGCATTCAGTCATCGTCTGCCCATCTCGATCCATTTACAAATGTAAAACAATTTCAACGTGGCATCGGCGTCCAGTCCAGGGTAAATATTAACGACATGACGAATCCACCACGCGACGTCGCACAAAGAACTTGAGTGTGACTAATTCCACTCGCCTTGTGAGTTATGACTCAGGCGAGTAGTAAACGCGTTTAAACGGGGCACAGCCGAGAATGCGGCAACAACGCATTCATGTTTAGTTGTAACAACAGTACCCAAAGTATGAGATTTTTAACCCCCGACCCAAAAAGAGGGGTGTTATAAAGTTTGACGTGTGTATCTGTGTATCTTTCTGTGGCATCGTAGCTCCTAAACTAATGAACCGATTTTAATTACGTTTTTTTTGTTTGAAAGGTGGCTTGACCGAGTGTTCTTAGCTATAGTCCAAGAAAAATCGGTTCAGCCGTTTGAAAGTTATCAGTTCTTTTCTTTTCTATAACCTTCACTTGTCAGGGGTGTTATAAATTTTTAATTTACACGTGTACTTCTCGGCTTGGCTGAATTTATGGCATTCTTTCTTCAACAATGCATTTCAACCAATCGTGAGCGTGAGTGTCGGCGAATCAGGGTCGATTGCCCACTGTAGCTTTCAAACTACGACAGGCGTCTCCTCTCAAAGTAACTGCATACAACTCTATTCGCCGTGTGACTCACGCGAGTGTTTAATGAGTTTAAACGGGGCACAGCCGAGAATGCGGCAACGACGCATTCATGTTAAGGCCGTTGTGTAACAACTGATACGGATAAAGGGCCGTAAAGGCCTGGGCAAATATAAAGCGTGACGGCAACAGGACTTTAGGCGTCAATTGATCGCATATACATCATCATCACCGCCCAACTACTGAACAAAGCTCTCTCCACAGAATGAGAAAGGTTTAGTTAGACCACAGGCTACCAAGCGGGCCAAGTTCGGCTTAGCAGATTTCATACGCGTTTTTAACGAGAACATTGAACTACAGCTGTTACGTCATACGTGGTTCATACAAACATACAAACACCGCATTGTCAACTACTTCATAAGTTCATACACATACCATCAATTAACCTGCGCAGTAGGTGATTTATCGATCTACTTGGTGTTGTAAAGCGAGACGAGACGGTGGGGGATGTCTATGCGGCCTTGCATTGGTCAGTCAACCTTTCGTTTCACGCACCGTATAAAAGTACACACACCTACCTCTCCAATTTTTTTTTTACCTAAAACAAATTGTACAAGGAATGCAAAATTAGCCTGAGAAAGTCCAATTTGCATTGTCTCTTTCAATTGTTATAAATTATAATAGAATGGTATCAACGTGAATGGTGCCTTTTATACTTGCGTGTCGTTACGCTCTTTGGGTTCCAAACAAAGGATAAGGGCCGGTCAATAATAATTACGTGCCTGAGAAATAAGAAATATGTACACTAGAGCCATTCACCATAAAAGTGATAATAGCGAACAGCTGTTATTAACACGCAGGGTTCCGTAAAAGATATTTAATCAAAATTAACTGAATAGTTAAGTAACTTCCTACGGAACGCCTCTAAAAACCTTATAAAAATACCTAGGTACAGTTAGTAAGAATCGCAAGAACTTCTCCAGGAAAATGCGATAATCTTATCAAAAAAATTCGCGCACCTCTTTGGTATTTTAATTTAATTACATATTACTATATCGGACCTTAAAGAGTAGAGTTTAATGATAGTTACTTATTAATTACAATATAACCAGCAACTCTACCAAGAGAACAATTAACATAAGCACCTAAGTACCTACTTAGTCAAGGAATTTGGTGAAAAAAAATCGTCCTTAATAAGTAGAAGAATTTAAATTTTCTTAATCCTAATTGCCTTTATTGTCTAGACTCTAGGGTCCAACTCGGGCCCCGAACTGAATTCCTGGCTACGACCTTCGCGATTCTTTAATACATAAAATTAAAGACCAAATTTTAAATCGCGAGAGATATATTCTTCGCAGGTCGCAGTTGTTATGCGGGATGTCTGACTCAGTGTTGTAGGCACCGAGCTCATATTTTGACTTAGGTTAGTTCTACATTGCTGCTTCACTGAGTCATATTAAAATGATTATTCGTAGAAAACCTTCAATGGATTAAAAATAATTGTCAAATAGGCTTGGTGGCTATCGTTTTCGTCGAACACTGAGGTTGAAATCTATAGAGCGAACTTAGACTTTGCTTAGACTTAAGTTTCAGTTAAAACGAGACAGATTTATGCCAGAGGTATAACGCTGTCTCGTTTTAACAGTGTCTTAAGAGGGCTCCCTCCGTCACTCGTTTCATACAATCGAAGTTCCAATTTCATTTGAATATTAAGCAACCAAAGTCCATGAAATTTTGCAGACATATTCTAGAAACTAATATCTATGTCTGTGGTTTTCCAGATTTCTGTTAAAATATTCGGTTTCAAAGTTACGCGGTCTTAAAAATTTTCATACAAATCTTTGAGCCCCTGTAATTTTAAAACTACATATTTTTAGAAAAATCTAAAACACCACAGACACAGATATTAGTTTCTAGAATATGTCTGCACATGGACTTTGGTTGCTTAATATTCAAATGAAATTGGAACTACGATTGTATGAAACGAGTGACGGAGAGAGTCCTGTTAAGGCTGAGTAAAGTCAAAGTGCGTTCTGTAGATCTCAGCCTGAGTTAACAAATCATCCCGCATAGCAACTGCGATGATCACAATAGAATGATCATAAGAGCCCTAATACCTGCACGGAACATCTTATTCTTGAAGCTTGTTTAAAAATGCGAAAACACTCTTGAAATGCCTCTCGCATGTACCACTTGACTTTAGAAATCCTTTGGCCATCCTCATCCAACCCTTAATAGCTCTGCAGTAAATTGACCATGATACAGACGGATAACGAAGTACTCTTAAGCTTTTTGAGCCCTTTGAACCGGCTTAACGAGCGTGATTTTTCAGTAAACGTACTAAATACCTTTGTGTTAAACTTGTTTGTTTTCGTAAGGTCTCGCAAAAGGCACGTAGGTGGTCTAGAAAAGATTATAATATTGTCAGGCTAAGTAAATTGGCTCAGCGAGCGATGGAGTTTATCTACGTGATCAAATCAGAAACGAGTAGATTCGTAGGAGAACCCAAGTAACCGACATAGCTCAACGGGTTGTGAAGCTGAAGTGGCAATGGGCAGGGCACATAGTTCGAAAACCGGCCAAGTGCGAGTCAGACTCGCGCACCGAGGGTTCCGTACTCGGGTATTTTTTTCGACATTTTGCACGATAAATCAAAAACTATTATGCATAAAAATAAATAAAAATCTGTTGTAGAACGTACTTGTACAGGTAAAGCCCTTTCATATGATACCCCACTTGGTACAGTTATCTTACTATGAAAATTGAAACATTTTAAATTTTTTTAAATGATGTAACCACAAATTCACGGTTTTCAGATTTATTCCTTCCTACCTGCTAAATTTCATGATTCTAGGTCAACGGGAAGTACCCTATAGGTTTTCTTGACAGACACGATGGACGGACGGACGGGCGAACAGACAGACAGACAGACAGACAACAAAGTGATCCCTATAAGGGTTCCATTTTTCGTTTTGAGGTACGGAGCCCTCAAACCGATAGACGTTGGGGTCCTAAGATGCTAGAATAGCAGCACAAGACCGTGGCGTGTGGAAGTCCTTAAAAGAGACCTATGCTCAGAGGTGGACGTCTATTGACAATGATGACGATGAAGTAAATTGGCTTATAGTAGGTACAACCATACATAGAAAAGAAGGGTTAGGTAAAGTAAAAAGGAAATGGAATAATGGCGTCGTTTCCCATGTCGGCTATTCCTCACTAGTTGATAGCTGTGCATCATATTAATGATGTTACGCTTGGTGCCCACTCTTTTTATACATGGACATGGAAACTAGGCTTGGAATAACATCACGATGGCGTTTTTTTAGAGTTTCGTTCTCAACTTTGAAAACACAACTATTGCACAAATTTTAGGGTTCCGTACCTCGAAAGAAAAATACGGAACCCTTATAGGAGGACTATGTTGTGTCTGTCCGTTTGTCGTGTCTGTCAAGGTTGCCTGGTAGAGATTGCTCCAAGCAATAAGGCCGCCTTTGCACACAATTGTTTTTTCTGTTTTCTTCTTACTGTGTTGTTATCCTTATATGTGTTTTTGTGTGCAATAAAGAGTTTCTATCTATCTATCTATCTATCTATCTATCTAGAATCATAAAATTTGGCAGGTAGGTAGCTCTTATAGCAAGCACAAGTAAAGGAGAAAATCTGAAAACCGTGAATTTGTGGTTATATCCCAAGAAAAATTAAATGTAAGATAACTATACCAAGTGGGGTATTATAAGAAAGGGCTGTACATTCTCAAAATATCCAAGAGTACGGAACCCTCGGCCTCGGTGCGCGAGTCTGAATCGCACTTGGCCGGTTTTTTAATACATTGAATGTTTTCTACGATAAGATATTTTCATGTCACCAAGTGAAGCAGCAATGCAGAACCAACCAACCTCGGTGGCTATCATTCAGTGCTAAACACAGAGTTAGCGAATCACCCAGCTGGAAGGGGTATGGCAATTTTTATTAGACTCATATTATGTATCTCTTTGGTTTCTACACGGCATCGTACCGTGATAAGGCAGGTGAATATAAGCGACATTTATTTACAAGTGTAAATTAAAAATTTATAACACCCCCGACAAGTGAAGGTTACAGTAACTAAAAATGAGCTGATAACTCAACAAACGGCTGAACCGATTTTCTTGGATTATAGCTAAGAACAGTTTTGATCAAGCCACCTTTCAAACAAAAAAAAACTAAAACTAAATTAAAACTAAACTAAATTAAAATCGGTTCGTTAGTTTAGGAGCTACGATGCCACAGACAGATACACAGATACACACGTCAACTTATAACACCCCTCTTTTTGGGTCGGGGGTTAAAAACGAACGTAGTGACTATGTTAATTATATGAATACTGACCTATAATCAGGCCAGAGCCATTTGTGAAAAAGCCGAGGATGTGGTCAAACCGTCGCTCGGGAGTAGACCGGGGTGGGTGGTTGGGTGAAATTACAGGTTGCCGACGTACCATAATGTGACATAATGATACAAAGAAACGCGTGGGTAAAACTTACAATTATACGGTTGGTCTAATGCATAAAGACTTGGATAAAACGAACGCGCCGCGGCAGCGGGGCTGTTCGTTGCGCTTACAAAGACCGCTGACTATAATATACTTTAGTTAGCCCGCGACTTCGTTCACAAGGATAAAAAGTAGCCTTTGTGTTAATCCAGGGTATAATCTATCTCCAGTCTCAGCCAAAGCCATCCAGTAGGTTTTGCGTGAAAGAGTAACAAACATACACACATACTTAATAAGTAAACAAATAGCTAGGTACTCACTGAAATTAGGCGCACTATACGCGGCCATAGGACTATGGTCCTTATAACCGCGAACTGACAATGAAATCATGACACGAGTGGAAACCTACCTGCACAAGGTCTGTAGACCTGAAATTACAGCTTCTAGAAGACGCGTTGGTTGCAATGCCGCCACGAGTTATGTCTAACCCAAGCCCTTATTTAAGTAGCTACTTAACTATAATTACAAGTTAGCACCTACGTTTACAAGTCCAAAAAATATTTAACTACTTTTATATACAGTTGGATATAAAAAGAACATCGAAAATTAAAACTTCCAGCCGTCTCGACTTGCTGGCGCCATATTTCTAGGGTTCCGTACCCGAAAGATGCCAAAAGGACCCTATTACTAAGACTACGCTGTCCATCCGTCTATCTATCACCGGGCAGTATCTCGTGAACCGTAATAGGTAATGTATTTCTATGGCAGCTGTAACAACAAAATATAAGAATTTTAAAATACATGAAAATTTAAAAAAAAAATGTTATTTCTTGTACGATCCCTTCGTGTGCAACAACCCCGACTCGCACTTGATCGATTCTTTATTTAGAGAATTACATGGAAAAAATATATTGGAATTGGACTTTTGGATATAGATTGAGTGAAATTTTGACTAAAAAAATGTCAACGTTCAAGTAACAAGAGTACCGTCAGAAATGTATGAAAACTTGCACAAATTAATTTCAGGTTTTTTTTATTGTTCTAGCTATTTTGCCTTATACCCTATAGTGTACTGTAGCTTGGATACTAGAGCTATGTACCTACCTATACGATTACGGGAAATATTTTTGCGTAAAAAGTGATAGAGTACTTTTCGTCATCATCTACTTACTTATTGAAAATATGACACAATTTGAGAGCGAGTTAATTAATAATTTGGACTCTGGCAGCCAATATTTAAACGGTTTACCACAAAAATTACCAAACCAAAATTAATTCCATAAAATGACGCAGCCGGGAATCAGACACGAAAACCTTTTAAATACGCTTTCAAGAATTTATTAAATTAAGTACCAAGACAGGTTAATCCAACTATAAACCAACGAAGTGACAAACCTGACAATTTCCATCCCGATCCCGACAGACGAATCACAATCGCAAGCACAAACATCAAATTAACTTCGCTATTAAAAAATCAACTCTATAGAGCAAAACATACAGTTTAATTTACATTGACTTGTACAAAGGACGTGAAATTATAGTGCTGATTGAAATTGAACTCTACTGGAACTGAATAAGGTCTGAATTACTTAGTGGGTAATAAAGGACGTGCATTGGAGCCCGGAGTCAGGCACGATGCCAGCTGTCCAAAGTGACTGACCTTGCCCAATATGTTAATACCTAAGCCCGTGGGTTTACAAGTGGGTTTTAATATTGAAATGGGCTTATATTTTGGTTTAAGCACCTATCTACTCATGTGGTACTAAGGTACTAAGATCCTCTTGCACAATCTATACTAATAAATAAAATTGGAGTGTCTGTCTGTAATTTCGAAATAACTACCTCATATTAAGCTCATATGGTTATTTGAACGATACCAACACTGAATCACACGTTTTTAAAATTTTTGTCTGTCTGTCTGTTTGAAAAGGCTAATCTTTGGAACGGCTGAACCGATTTTGACGGGATTTTCACAGACAAGTAGAGGATTGACCAGGGTGTAACATAGGCTACTTTGTTAACCGACTTTCAAAAAGGGAGTTGTGTTTTTCTACCTATGTATTTGAGTAATTTTTTTTTAATCGCTAGAGGAACTTTGTGACATTGTTTCATAAAAAAATTGGATTCCAACTCCTCAATCCTGATGCTGCAGAGGACCTCACCATCACTACTGATGGGATTTAGAAACTGTTGGTTATAAATTGATTGATTTTGAAGGTATCTGTACCAAGTAAAGACTTTGTCGTTGACCTTGAGGACCCAACTCCTCAACCCTGATGCTGTAAGGAATTGCATTCCTAAATCCTGGTGATCCCTCGGGATTTTTAAAGGATCATCCGTTTAAATGTTTTACGTGATACAGAAACACGTTGCATCCCGGGGAATACAAAAGTTCCCACGGGATTTCAGATCCTAAATCCACGCGGGCGAAGCTGCGGGCATCAGCTAGTGATAAATAAACATGCTGTCACTTTTTGACAAGAACGTTATGCCAAAAAGTGACAGTATTAAAAACTATAGCCTGTATGTCAATTCCGACCATAGAATAAACAGGGGTGGCTCTTTCAAAATCAATGATTCTAACGTACTACTGTAATTTTGTATAATTCAAATTCAAATTTTTCAAATTCAATGAATTATTCAATAAAATGTAGGTACAATATGTTGAAATAATGTCTGATGAGCCTTATACATTTTACCACTATAACTGGTGTTTGAATATTATCTTAAATTAAATTAAATACAAATAAAAGTCAAGACTAAAATATTAAGTAAACAAAGACATACATAGACTTTACACAAAGTATAAAATAATAGTTAAATAAAGATCAAAAATGTCAACAATGGATGGATTACTTGTATGGGAAACAGGGTTACCAGCTAAAGTTTGATTTTACCCCAAATCACCCGAAATCCTATTCAACATAAAATAACCCTTAAGCAGTTGTTCGATGGTTCTGATTACGGAACCCTTTGTGCGCGAATCCGACTCGCACTTGATCGGTATTTAGTAAATAGTAAGTAAGTACATAAGTAAGTAAATAGTAAGTAAGTAAATAGTAAGTAAGTAAATAGTAAGTAAGTCTATGGTATTCCTAAGTAGGTGGTTAGGTAGGTAGGTTTATTCCATTTAACTAAATCAGTCTACTTTTTACGCGCGAGGCGGAAAAGGAAGCCGTGTTATCTAAGTAGACCTCCAAGCTGGCGTTATAATCGAACCAGTACATAAACTAAGTCGCTATGTACATAAACCTATATATTTTATGTTAAGTATTATGTATTTAACTAAATGATGTCCACGACATCGACGCCTTTTTGTAACTATATATTAAGTTTTCTTTTTTTAACCCCCGATCCAAAACGTGTGTATCTGTGTATCTGTCTGTGGCAATGTAGCTCCTAAACTAATGAACCGATTTTAATTTAGTTTTTTCGTTTGAAAGGTGGCTTGATCGAGTGTTCTTCGCTATAACCCAAGCAAATCAGTTCAGCCGTTTGAAAGTTATCAGCTCTTTTCTAGTTACTGTAACCTTCACTTGTCGGGGGTGTTATAAATTTTTAATTTTGGACATGGCTATACATATTAGAGGCAGGCGGTGCAAGGAGAAGCGGATCTAGATTTCTTGCATGTTAATGACCTGGAGAGTGACATAGCTACTTTTTATTCCGGAAAATGAAAGAAATCTCACGGGGTTTTAAAAGCTTAAATCCCCGCTGACGAAGTCGCGGGCACCAGCTAGTTACTTATAAATATGTAGGTACATCTTTATTTAGATACTGTTTAGGTAAGCACATAATAATCTAAAATTACATTCAATTTCACTCCAACAGTTGTGTCTACGCCAAAAGGTCAATGTCACTTTGACAGTTGACACCACACGACCTTAAAAATTCCAATAATTTATTATGTTTTTGTTTGCCTTTCTACTGTAAGGTTATTTTTAAAAATTGATTTGAGTTGTCAAAAATAATATAAAATTATTAATTTATCTAATGCAGGTAGATTGATAAAATCGATATTTGGCTCATTCGATGTCATACAATCTGTTGCTAGGAGGCCAACAAGATTGAACTTGCATAAATACGGGTGTTTCGAAAGTTGTAGTTCAGTCTCCTTCTGAGATTCGGAGCGATATCGCATATTTTCGGTATTTGGGTTGTGAACTGGATAATTAGATGTTGTGATAGCAATCACGCTCTAATTAAATTATTTATTTTGGCATTAGTTTGTCTAGATTAAAACTCTCGGATAACCTTACACATTAAACTTGTGTTTTTTTGTGTTGGTTTTGGAGAGGACATTCCAATAATTCGATAAAAATATTTAAATAATACCTGTTTTTCTGAGTGACGCCAATAATTCAGAAGCGGGACGTGTCTCACGTTGCCTTCATTTCGCTTTGGTATCTTTTTCAAAACAACCCACATTTGATAAATTTTTTTAATGAGTTCGGTGGTTTTGGTGATTAAAATTTTAAGTTTTTTTTTAAAGAATTTAGTCTTTTGTGAAGTGGAAAGTAATTTGCAATAAGTGGTTCAGATTTTGTATACATCGAATGAGAAGTTAGTCGTTTGGATTTATTGTTGACTTGATATTAAAACTGAGAGTTCGGCAGTTCAAGGGTAGGTTTTAATGATTTGACGGAGGGCAGGATAGCCCATGATTTGGATTTGACTTAGGGCAAGGAAGCCCGCGACTGACATGACAAGATTGATTAGAAACACGAGGACGTGTTAAATTCAGGACGGCCGAACTGTAAGGTTATTTTTAAAAATTGATTTGAGTTGTCAAAAATAATATAAAATTATTAATTTATCTAATGCAGGTAGATTGATAAAATCGATATTTGGCTCATTCGATGTCATACAATCTGTTGCTAGGAGGCCAACAAGATTGAACTTGCATAAATACGGGTGTTTCGAAAGTTGTAGTTCAGTCTCCTTCTGAGATTCGGAGCGATATCGCATATTTTCGGTATTTGGGTTGTGAACTGGATAATTAGATGTTGTGATAGCAATCACGCTCTAATTAAATTATTTATTTTGGCATTAGTTTGTCTAGATTAAAACTCTCGGATAACCTTACACATTAAACTTGTGTTTTTTTGTGTTGGTTTTGGAGAGGACATTCCAATAATTCGATAAAAATATTTAAATAATACCTGTTTTTCTGAGTGACGCCAATACTACCAACTGTATGTGACGTGCGTACTGTATACGTAATTTCTAGAAGAAATAACCGGCCAAGTGCGAGTCGGACTCGCGCACCGAGGGTTCCGTATTCAGGTAATTTTTCCGATATTTTGCACGATAAATCAAAAACTATTATGCATCTGTTATAGCATATACAGGTAAAGTTCTTTCATATGATATCCCACTTGGTATTTGGTACACCGTTTTTCCTTTTGCGGTACGGAACCCTAAAAAACATTAGTAAGTACGTGCAACCTTTCGCGCGACTGAAGTAAAACTGCTTTGACCTTTCAGCAGATATTACGATTAAATCCATACTAATATTATAATGGGAAAGTGTGTGTCTGTCTGTCTGTTAGCTTTTCACGGCCCACCCCTATTTTGACGAGGTGAAAAAATAGCTTGCATCCCGAAGACGGGCATAGGCTGCTTTTTCTGCCGGAAAATCAAAGAGTTTCCATGGGATTTTAAAAAGGCACCTAGGTATTTGAAATAAGTTTAGCACCAATTTAATTTAATGTATCGATGCTCGAAATCTCACAACGTTTTCGAAATTTGCGTACTCGTACTAAACGGGATGTGTAGCCCAATTTGTTAATACCTAGTAGGCATTTATTTGCTTTAAAATCTCAAAATTTTCCTCTCCATCCTTATCCCTTCATATAAAACCCGACCAAGCTACATAATTGTCATTTAAAATATTCCATTAAGCCTTTTAAAAAATGTCAACATAATCTCCACTGGAGCCATAAAGGCACGTCCACACAATAATCGGGCCGGACCAAAAAAGGAACAAATCCGGACCGAATTTGATAGAATTTGCCGTGATCAAAGCCAGGCCGTGTGACAGTGAATGAGCGAGCGAATGGAAGTCGAAATTCCATGTAGATTTCAATAGTGAAACTTTTTTTTTGCCCTTTTTCCGAGACCGAATGGATGCGTTGATGTATTCGTCGCTTGCAAGATTTTGTTTTTTGTTTTTTGGGAATGCAGGTAAAGTTAGAATTGGGAACGAATACCTAGGTACCTATCCTCAAGCTTTGTTATCAATAGGACCTTCCCGTACCCGACTAGAAAATAAATATTTTCCGTTGTACCACTTATGCCACGTCAAGAATCTATCACCAAATATTGAAAAGAAGTTTCTACTGAGAAGAGCCAGCAAGAAACTCAGCAGTTACCTACTCTTTTCAGGACGCAAAATGTAAAGAGTTGTTTAAATTCAATTTTTAACCCCCGACCCAAAAAGAGGGGTGTATCTGTCTGTGGCATCGTAGCTCCTAAACTAATTTTTTTAGTTTTAGTAGTAGATTTTAATTTAGTTTTTTTTTGGTTGAAAGGTGGCTTAATAGAGTGTTCAGCTATAATCCAAGAAAATCGGTTCAGCCGTTTAAAAGCTCTTGTAACCTTTACTTGTCGGGGGTGTTATAAATTTTTAATTTACACTTGTAATTTAGATAATATGTAATGTTGTGTTATGGTATGTTACCTAGGCACCAACTACCTCTCTATTTTGATACCAATATAATAAACATCGAGATAGCAACAAGATTATGAAAGCTCTAGCAACTATTGCATATGACTACGTTACTTTACACAATCGCTTATTACTAATGTTAAACTGTATCATAATGTAATCAGCTCCATTGTTTTCTTTGTGCTAGTGTTCGCGCCTTTCTTTGCTCGTGTCAGATATCTTGAACTATTATACTACTAGCCGATGCCCGCGACTTCGCCCGCGTGGATTTAGGTTTTTTGAAATCCCGTGGGAACTCTTTGATTTTCCGGGATAAAAAGTAGCCTATGTGCTAATCCAGGATATTATCTATCTCCATTCCAAATTTCAGCCAAATCCGTTCAGTAGTTTTTGCGTGAAGGAGTAACAAACATACACACACACACGCATACAAACTTTCGCCTTTATAATATTAGTGTGATGTGAAGTGTGATAGTACGCGACAGGTTGAAATGGCAATCGGAGTATGAGGTGGGGGACGCCTCACCCGCGCTCGCCTGCACCGGAGGACTAAGGACTAAGCCTTCTGAGCTAGTGTAGTTATAGTGTTAGTGCAATTTTTTTTTTTTTTTAAAGAATATTAGCCATGTTAAATGACTAATATTCCCCTTTCCTCTCCAACTAAGCGTCAGGCTTGTGCTAGGAGTAGGTACGACAATAGTGCAACGGGCGGGGTTTGAACCGTCGACCTTTCGGTTTTCAGCCTACTCCTTTACCGGTTGAGCTATTGAGGCTGTAAAGGCTCTAATTTAAAGAACACTAGAAAAAAACAAAGTGAAAATTTAGTGCTGGTGCATTTTAAAGAACACAAGAACTAAGTGTCTTTCAGTGAAAACTAACTGTAAACTAAGATAAGTTAATGGATCGATTCTTAGATATATAAGTACTTTTAAAGTTTAGGTTAATATAAAATTGCTTATTAGCTCTACTCGTAGGCTAGATTGCAATGTTAGAAAATTCTGTCGTCAGCACTTTATGATAAATTAAAAAAAACCTGTCGCGTACATTGTATTACCTTCCTTCTTTACTTAAATCACACTAATCACACTATCACATCACATCACACTAATATTATAAAGGAGAAAGTTTGTATGTGTGTGTATGTTTGTTACTCTTTCACGCAATAACTACTGAACGGCTTGGGCTGAAATTTAGAATGGAGATACATTATACCCTGGATTAGCACATAGGCTACTTTTTATCCCGGAAAATCAAAGAGATCCCACGGGAATTTTAAAAAACCTACATCCACGCGAACGAAGTCGCGGGCATCAGCTAGTTTCCTTCATAAATATTAAGTAAGTAGGCACTACCTACTTATTTTCTCACAACTACCTACCTACAAACACCTAAAATCACGACGGTTGTTTTCACTAGTCCTAAATAAATAACCATCTGTAAATAGCCCACATTTCCGCTTATCGTAAATACACAAACAAAAGATTATTTTAACTACATGTATATAAATAACATCGGTTAGATAGGTAGTTACCAATCCGAGTGGTCGGGCGAATAAAAATAAATTAGTCATCCGACAGTCGGCCGACTAGACACTTCGATAAATAACTAGAATAAGGTTAGAGTTTATAAAACGGTTGATCCTGAGCCATCGTGGAACGGAAACTTAATTGGCTTTCCTATTTTGAAATTTTCCGTTAATTTTATTGACATTTCATAATCTGACACGTGAAATCTCAAGGTCCAGTTTAACAAAAGTTTAATCAACGAACTAACGTTAATTTTTAGGGTTGTAGCCGAAAGGTACCTACCAACGAAACCCTATTAAGCTAAGCCTTCGCTCGCGTCCGTCGGTCTGTCTGTCTGTGAGCGGGCTGTAACATCTCATGACCCATAACTAGGCACATACCTACCTACTACATAGGTAGTTGAAATTTTCACAGAGTATTTTTATTGCCGCTATAATGACAATAACAGTAACAAATTCAAAATGGCCGTCATGTAAATAAAAAAAAATTAAAATACTTTTTGCACAATGGAACGGAACCTTCGTGTGCAAGTCCGACTCGCACCTGACCGATTTTTAAATTTAGTCTACCCCTAGCACTTCCTTCTAAGATTTAGTGGTAAAACTAAAAGGTGGAATGTCAAGAATTTTGAATTTATTAAGCAATATTGAGGACTTCTAAATACCTAGACGTTAGTATACCTGTACATTCTGAGACGTTAGCTCATTTTGGAATTCAAAATTTTATAGAAATTAGAATAATCCTAGCCTAGGTTTCGACTTGGGATTGAACTCCGGAATTCCGATTTGGCGTAACTCCGGAGGTTCAAAAGATTACAAATTCGTTTGCAAAACCTAAGTTACCGTGAACATAGCCGAAGTTTCGATGTTTATATTATTTTTAAAAGTCGAGCTTTTTCAGCGGTTACATATACAGTAGTCTTTATAAATTGTAAATATGAAATAGGATAAAACTTATGCAATTTTATCGATGGAAAATCTAATAAATAAATCTAAAAGAAAAATAAAGTTTCTTATTCACTGATTTGTTTTATTTCATACTTAACAGACTTGAACATTCATTTAGGCGCAAGAAATATACAAAACTAACTAAGCATTATTTAATCATTTTTTTTTTTAAATAAAGTTTCGAAACTCCGGACCTGGAACGCTCAGCTCAAAACTCCGGACTTTTAACGCTCAGCATCAAACCCGACTCCGGAACTGAAAAATAGTCCGATTTTCAAGCCCTAGTTTCGACATTGATACCTCATATTATGACAGTGTCTTTCTTTATCAGAGCGTCGAGCGCGAACCCAGAAGACGCAGGTTCGAATCCTGCCGGTTCCGCAATTTTTGTTGTTGTTGAACAGGAAAGCACTTATCTCTATAAGAGATCTCTACTAGTGACCCTTGGCAGTGTGAGAGGTTATAAAGGGAGTAGAATAAATGAAACAAAGATAGAAAGTATTCATGAAGAAGTGTAAATTAAAAATTTATAACATCACCGACAAGTGAAGGTTACAGTAACTAGAAAAGAGCTGATAACTTTCAAACGGCTAAACCGATTTTCTTGGATTATAGCTAAGAACACTCTCGATCAAGCCACCTTTCAAACAAAAAAAAAACTAAATTAAAATCGGTTCATTAGTTTAGGAGCTACGATGCCACAGACAGATACACAGATACACACGTCAAACTTATAACACCCCTCTTTTTGGGTCGGGGGTTAAAAATATAGATAAGAGGTACCTACTAGGTAGCTAGGCACTAGGCACACCGCGGGCGGTGGTGGTTAATGCACTTTGAAAGTAAATTATCTAGTGTTACACAACTCAGGAGGCTTTGTCTTTTGACATCATTGCATGCAACATTTTCGTAACACTAATAAGTTCGTGTAACTTTTATATGAATCTAGCAATCTAGATTACAAATAAATTAAAGGCGCCGATTCTGTTGTCTTTCTCTAAACTAAATTTAGAGTACTGTGCATGTTTTTCTTTTTAAAATTTCTAAAAAAAGGACAGAAAATGAATTTTATTCTATTCTATTCTAAAAAAATAAGGACTAAAATCTTACTTTTGACATGATATTTGACACATAAAGTTAAAATGGCGCGTGAGAACTCATTTTATACGAATTAGCCACGATCTCTTAATTGACATTTGACAGGTCTAAACCTGTTCACAATGTTCCCTCGCAAGACGGATAGCTTTAGGATCTGTCAATTTTTATTTTGGAGATTATGTAACAAAATACAACTGTAATAAGTGAACAATTTTCGATAGGTAAATGTAGGTAGGAGGTACCCACTTACACAACGAGAATCTTTCTCATGGCTAGTTAGGTGGGTTTGTTTCCTGAATGAAATATGGTTTGCGTAGGCAAGGAGCGGAGTAAAGCGCCGTTCAGCCCTTATCGAACGCTGTAGAACAATAACGATAAGAAAAATCGAAGAACACGTTAGCGACGCAACAGGTAGGTAGGTACCAACAGCGTTATGTTGCTAGACCGAGCCAAACAAACGCGACAAAGGCTAACGAAATTATATAATTTATTCACGTCCCTCGTTACACGCTTTAACGCTTTATTTTTTTTAATCACACACGGCTTACGTAAGCCACAGGTAATGCGGATTGCACAAAAAATCCTAACCGACAATGAGCTATGATTATGACAACGTACGGAACGAGGTCGCTGACCTACAATAGGAAAAAAACCGTCATTTATTCAAGTTGAACCGCGGAAACCGAAATCTGTACAAAATCACGATTAGTCACACATACGCACACAAAAGCGAGTAACAGAGGCGTTTGAACGTAATAACAAATAATGTTCAAACATGATTAACATACCTTATGTTTGAATTCCAACGTACGTTCACCTTAAAACTAAGCCTTTGTTCCACAAGTCAACGTCTCCCGATCATATAGAACGGTTTAATCTGAAAATAGAAACGAATTTTATTAAATGTGCCGCCTTCAACACTAACTAACCGGCCCTACGGGAGGAAACAAGGAGCGATCCGCCATGGAGGCGAACTGCGAGGTGTAAACACAATGCATCCGAGCCGTTTTACTTTGTTTTGTATACGCACCGATAAAACGAACACGTTCACAACAGTTTTTGTCCACAAGCACAGAATAGCCGGTTGTTCCGAAGCAAAACTAGTTTATTTTTCTATCGCATTGTAACAAACGACAGTCACCCGTCCTCACTGGCGGTCGGCGCGAGACTGGGCGAATGCAGCGCCCTCTCTTCTGCGCCCTGTGTCGGCCGTGTGTGCGTTCATTTTCGTCTCTGTGGTAGTGCACCCTGCGCCCCGACAACGGTTTATTTATTTTCGAATACAGGGTGAAGAATAAAGTCTGTGCAGTTCGGCGAGGGGAAAATTGAATATTAGGATGAAGGCATCTGTGGAAAATTGTAAAACCAAGAACATGGACGCTATTGCGCGTCGTTTCTTTATTCTTGTAAACGGCCGTGAACCGCACGTCAGCCGGTCATTGCCACGGACGGGTATAAATACGTCACATCATCTGAAACATATAATTTTTATTGAAAATACTTTAATATCTAAATATGGTAATCGTATGTTAATGTATTCGAGTGGCAATAAACTTTGTATTGACTTATGAGTGTTATTATAATTTTAGTCTTGAAGTTTTACTTATATTGTTGCTAGGTAATCGGATTACTGCACTACGAGACTTTTCATCATCATCATCATTATTATTATCAGCTGATAGACATCCACAGCTGGACATACTCGTGGGTCTTCCAACACTGCTCTTTCCAGTTCGAGGTCACCTTTCTAGCACCTTGGGACCCCAACGTTCATCGTTTTTTCTATGTGCCCTGCTCTCCTCTTCTCCTACGGATCTCCTCGTCTCTGATTTCATCATGTAGATGTAGAGAAACTTCGTCTCATCAAATCCATCACGACTTATGAAAGGTAGGTTAGTTAAGTATGTATAGAAGATTCCAGAAATAAAAGTCATCTTGTCTTTGTTCCATAGGAAAAATTGTGAAAAGGATGGCACTACGTTTAGATCTATCAATTTTGACTCCATGAGTAGGTACATCAAAGTCAAAGTCATTTATTCAAATTGGGTACTCTTGCACACTTTGTGATTGTCAAACAATGATGTAGTGGTGATAATAAACTAGGTTAACTTTAAAGCTACGAGGGTTTCAAACGCGCCCAAGTCTGTAAAGAGCCCACAGCAAACTCAGCCGGGTATTCTTTTTTTTTATTATAACCACTTTACAAAATCATTTATACTTCACACAAAAGGTATATCATACTTTATCCATAAAAATTCTTTTATCAATAAAAATACAGTTTGATAAGTAGGTAAAACATAACAAAATTTAAGTACCTACTGCAGAGAAGAAGTTACTGGAAAGTTAAATTAAAAATACAACTTCGGAGGGTGGATCTATTTTTAATTTTACGTAGCCCAAATCACTGGAGTTGCTTCCGAGGCGACTTTAAACAAAAACAAAGTTAACTACCCTAAATAAGAGTTCCAAGTTACCACGAATATTATTTTTTCTACGTGTTACGGAACCTTAAAAATGTTACATTTAATTTTATATTTTTAGGGTTCCGTACCTCAAAAGGAAAAAGGAACCTATATAGGATCTCTTCGTTGTCTGTGTGTCTGTCGTGTCTGTCAAGAAAAGGTGCGGTTTGACAGGTCCATAAAAAGAGACGAGAATTTTTGCCGTCCTTTCCCGTCCAAGCTAAACGACCGATTTAGGTACATTAACGCCTCTTACGAAAAAAATTGGTTGTCTGTAAAGTCGGTTTACTGACGATAGTTGAACGTGACAACAAAGGCCGATTGTGCTTCTTTGTCGCTCGTTCCGCGCTCTCGCTTGCACTTCAAGCCTTACATGGAACGCCTCAGAGCGAGGTAACGCCGCATGAGTCATGTTTTTTCGTGCGTGCAGCCGGCTCTATCGAATTATAAGACGTTGTCACGACAAAAGTAGCAAGTAAAGAAGTTACCTATAACGTTTATATTGTGTGGTATACCCAACTAGATTGTTCATCAAAGTTAGCGCATTGGATCATGAAGCTATTCCAAACTGCATCGCGTTGTATAGCTATACCTGATGTTGTTACCGACCACAGCGCCCCCTAGTCTGGACGTCTAGCCGTCTGGCGCTACCCCATGTACCTACCACTACCTAACACGTAGGGTTGCCACTCGTCCAATTTTAAACTTGGATATTGTATACCGAACACTAAGGTACTGGAATTGGTCCACAAAGAGAGAGAACTCATGGCTACCATCAAGCGAAGGAAGCTCGCTTTCTTTGGATATTTACAGAGAGGAGGACAATTCTCTTTCCCAAGATTAGTGTTTAGGTCTCATAGCACAAGTTGCTATAAGACCTACCTACCTGCCAAACTTCCTAGGTAAACGGGAAGTACTCTATAGGTTTTCTTGACAGACACGACGGACGGACAGACAGACTAACAGACAGACAGCAAAGTGATCCTATAAGGGTTCCGTTTTTTCTTTTGAGGTACGGAACCCTAAAAATGAAGAGATCCTTAGAACTGAAGTAACCGACATAGTTCAGCGGTTGGCGAAGCTGAAGTGGCAATGGGCAGAACACATAGTTCGAAAAACCGATAGGCCTTGGGGTCCCAAGGTGCTGAACTGGCGACCTCGCACCGGAAAACGCAGCGTTGGAAGACCTTCCACTGGGTGGACGGACGACATCAGGCGATTCGCAGGGAGCCGCTGGATTCAGGCGGCGCAAGACCGACCGTGGGCTGTGGAAGTGGACGTCTATCGGCTGATGATGATGATGATGATGATGATAAATTTTGGATATTAGCTCATTCTTTGGAGTTTTGCACACGGGTTTTAACAACCTTACAGTTTTCCTACTGTCACATTCGATTTTATAACTTTACTAGCTGATACCCGCGACTTCGTTCGCGTGGATGTAGGTTTTTAAAATTCCCGTGGGAACTCTTTGATTTTTCGGGATAAAAAGTAGCCTATGTGCGAATCCAGGGTATAATCTATCTCCATTCTAAATTTCAACCCAATCCGTCCAGTAGTTTTTGCGTGAAGGAGTAACAAACATACACACACACACACACACACATACAAACTTTCTCCTTTATAATATTAGTGTGATTATTAGCATTCAAATCAGTCATGCCCCGACCCAAACAGAGGGGTGTTAATAAGTTTGACGAGTGTATCTGTGTATCTGTGTATCTGTCTGTTGCATCGTAGCTCCTAAGCTAGTAAACCGATTTTAATTTAGTTTTTTTTTGTGTGAAAGGTGGCTTGATCGAGAGTGTTCTTAGTTATAATCTAAAAAAATCGGTTCAGCCGTTTGAAAGTTATCAGCTCTTTTATAGTTACTGTAACCTTCACTTGTTGGGGGTGTTATTTAATTAGGTAGTAATCAAATCAGTAATCACCCACTTTTCATACTTTGTTTTACACACTTAACTTTTGGTTTTGACTGAGGCTTTCGTAACTTCTAAATCAAGATAATAGATAAGCCAATTGACTGGGTTTTTTTTTCCAAAATTGTCAACCCTTATACTGTGTCTAAAACCGGGAAACAAAGTAAACCGTAACTCAAAGGGATAAGGGTTATAATCAACAATGGAATTGGGAGGATTGCAATATTTGAGCTCTGCCGCCTCTTCATAGAACCGAATCTAACCGTGTATGTTCTTTTGTCACCTTTGTTTTGAACCTTATCCCTCTGTAATAGAGGCTTTTACAAATTTATGGTAAGTAGATGCATCTTTTGACTCATGTCTTTTTAAGGTTATGCGGGACCCCTAGAAAAAGCTCGAAAGGGATTTTTGAGATGATGTGGGATCCTTTTCTTTTTCATTTTAGAATAGATATGAATGATAATAAATAATACATATTATGATAAAAGTAGTGGTTAGTCAAACTTATAACACCAGGTTAAAAATAACCTATATCTAGGCAAGATCTAGGCATATTAGATTTATGTACTTGCAGTGACTCTTCAGAGCATTGAATTTGACGTATACCTACCAGATATTTAGGGTACACAGGTTGTAGTCAAAATTGGTGTTTACGGTCATGTAAACAAAGTTGATAATTGCGCTCAGCGCCAGCGATGCAATTTACAGGATAATTATTCCTCTTTTGAGGGTGAAATTGAAGCCTTGACAGAGGCAATCGATTTGGCGGGACGGTCATTCGATAGTACTGATGTTTTGGACAGCCTGCATATTGTGTTACGTTGATATGCGGAAAACGGTTATATTCGTCCGTTCTGCATAAATACAACACTAAATGGAAATCTGTGGTTATAATAGATTATCTTTATTCCCCGACTTCATCGCGAGTTTTGTTTAAATCCCGTTTGAATTTCTAATAATCGTTTCTTTCTGGGGATTTACATTATTACCCTTGACAGATGTCAAAAAGTCCAAAAAGTTTCTAACCCAGGGGTGCGAGCTGTACTTATATAATACTAGCTACATAGCTATGCCGACAGTCCGCGTGGACTACACAAACAAACCCCTATTTTACCTCCTTAGGGGTTAAATTTTCAAAGATCCTTTCTGAGCGGATGTCTATGTGATAATAATCTGCATGCTAAAAAGTCGGATCCGTCCCGCAGTTTGAGCTGTCCGTTGATAGATCAGTCAGCTTTTCCTAAAGGTATGTATTATTAAGATAATGAACTCTTGGAATGTTTTCGTAGTGGGAGTCCACGTTCCAGATAAAAACACGCAAAATCTCAAGCTTCTGAACCCAGTTCGAGCTATGCGTTGATAGGTATGTCAGTCAATCAGTATAACTCCTTTTTAACCCCCGACCCAAAAAGAGGGGTGTTATAAGTTTGACGTGTGTATCTGTGTATCTGTGTATCTGTCTGTGGCATCGTAGCGCCTAAACGAATGAACTGATTTTAATTTAGTTTTTTTTGTTTGAAAGGTGGCTTGATCGAGAGTGTTCTTAGCTATAATCTAAAAAAATTGGTTCAGCCGTTTAAGAGTTATCAGCTCTTTTCTAGTTTTCTTGTAGAAAAGAAGGTTAGATAACCGTTAGGTTCATAATATTATGTCAATTGACAAATGTCAAGCTGTCAAGATGGACGTTGCCTAAATACATAATTATTTATTTGAAAATGGTGTTTTGGAAAACTCAAATACTTTGGATCGTCGGGGGTGTTATAAATTTTTAATTTACACTTGTATATACAAAGATAGATTAGAAGCATTGCATATATTTTACATATATCTTACATATATCTTAAACGTATATAAACGTTAATATTCGCCCTACAATGTTAAGTGTCTGAGCCCCAAAACCACACACTACCAGCTTAAACCTTACTTTCAACTCATGGGTATGAATAAAACAAACCATTTAAGCCTTGGAAAGATACACCGCGACGTTGTGTCTAACGCCGCTAAAAGCTGCTGCAGTCACGTAGATTATTTCACGTAAAACACCCATTGTACCTGTGCAGTAGGCGAGTTATCAGTCTATTTAGTGAGCGATGCGCTACGAGGCGATATTAGTAGGTACGGGATTGGAAAGGATTGAATTAATCCTTTCACACTGACTTGCGGAGCAAACGTATTAGCCGCGTGGCTGTTCGCCTGTGTGTGATGTGTTGATAATAGTTTCGTTGTATGACAAATAGTACCTATAGCCGCGTTTACTACTTAACACTTATTACCTTGTTGGTCTGGTGGCTAACCTATTCAGCTGCAGATAATGAGGTCTCAGGTACGTACAAGCAACGGCGGATCCAGGGGGGGGGTCATGGGGGTCATGACCCCCCCCTGAGCTGGTTCCAGGACTTAGGTGGACCACTAATTGAACATAATGATTTTATTCATATATTTTGTCACCATACAGATTTTATGTATGTAAAGAAAATACATTCCCATTTTCTTAGTAATCTTTGAATTTGAATTTTGCCGCGCTCCATAATAAGACTGTCATTTGTCAGCGAGTTGTATCTTGTCTGTGTTTTGAAGTTACAAGGCATGTGACAGGATAAGAGGTTATAATATGTGATTTGACGCGAAAAGATTAAATGGAGAGAATCAAAAATTCATTAATAAGGAATTAACTTAGTGAAAGTATAAACTTTAATGTCGTTTCTCTTAATTCAGAGCAACACATGATTGTTTTAACTGGCTGATCCTTAAAATTACCTTATAAAACGACATTTTTGTTTGTAAAAGTGAAAATGGAGAAACTACGTTTTGAATTTACACTATTGCCTGGAAGTGATGGAAAATCAAACATTACTTCTATAACCTCAATAGCTACGAGTGATAGTAAAGTGTATGCAATACCGGAAGATTTGCAGTCAGCCAGTCTTCATAAGGAAATTGTGAAAACACCTGCTTATACTAAAGTAAAAAATAGTTTAAAAAAAAGGTACCAGGTAAGAAGAATATGGATTACATTGACAAAAGACCTTGAAAAGACCTACATGGATGAGGATGGTAATTTACAATTTGGGGATCAATTTCTCGAAGAAACCAGCCAAGAAAAACTTGCTACTCAGAAAACAGAAACAGGTACGTTAGAAAGATTGTTTGAAAAGCTAGTAGAAAGTTCGCAGGCGAGTAAAAGCCTAAAACATATAGCAGAAAAGTTTATTATTGATAAATTCACAAGCAAACATTCCAATGCGAACCAATGGATGGAATTATTTGAAAAAGAATGCATGCGGTTCGATATAACAACGGATGAAAAAAAAATAGAAATACTCAGATTGTTTTTGGATAAAAGTTGCATAGATTGGTATAGTTCAATGATCATAAAATTCACCATGAACTCTGAATGGTTGACGTGGAAAAACAAATTCTGTGAGACATTCGCAAACAAGGGATGGAACCCAGTCACATACGCATTATTATTTAAATACAAAGAAGGTTCATTATTGGATTACGCTATGAGGAAAGAGAAACTTTTACTAGAAATGAGAAGAACAATCGATACAGGTACTTTGGTGGATCTTATTGCAGCTGGTTTACCAGAATTTATTCTTAATAAGATCGATAGGGAAGTATTGCAAGACACAGTTGATCTGTTCAATGAAGTAAGCAAGTATGAACATATGGTAAATAAAAGGGTTTTTTTGAATAAGAAAAGATATGGAAATTCCAAAATTAATGCTAAAAATGAAGATAAATACCCATGCAAGATTTGTGAACAATTAAATAAGGGCACTCGGTACCACGCTGAAACTTCTTGTTGGTTTAGAACAAAAGAGGATGATAAGTTAAAGAAAAATGTAATCAAACATGTAAACAATTCAGTGATCGAAGCTGAATTAAATGAAACTGATCAAAAAAACGATTAGTAACACCATTAATAAATGTCAAACTACAAATAAATGATAAATTACAAATTTATGGAGTCTACGATTCGGGTTCAAATGTTTCTTTGATTAATTCAAGATTGCTGAAACTTAAAGGAAAAGGAAACGATTTGAATAAAGCTAATTTAGTAACAATTAATGGTGTTAAAAAGACAACTGGTTTGACAAATTTGAAAATAAAAATTTTTGAATTAGAAAAAAATGTGGATGTATACATAATTGATGAACAAAACTTTAATTATGATTTTTTGATTGGATTAGACATGATAAAAATGTTTAAACTTATACAAAATGAAGACTTGACAATAACACAGAAACAATGTTTGGGTATAGAAACAAAAAAAATGGAAGAAGTTTTAAAAAATACGCAAACAGACATTGGATTGGATATACAATACAATAATAACATATCAAGAGAATACAAAATAAATTTCAATGAACATGTTAAAGAAGAAGATTTTGAAATAAAGATAGATCACTTAAATCAGTATCAACAAAACAAAATAGATACACTGATTTGCAAATATAAATCAGTTTTTGCAAAAGATAAGTATGATGTTGGTACTGTTAAGGGATATGAAGCGAGAATAGACTTATTAGTAGACAAATATTGCAGTAAGAGGCCCTATAGATGCACTATAGAAGATAAAAAAGAAATAGAGAACCAAATAGCAAAATTACTGGATAATAAACTTATAGAAGAATCATACAGTCCATTTGCGGCACCTGTTACATTGGCATTTAAAAAAGAGGATAACAGAAAATCCAGGCTATGCATAGACTTCAGAGACTTGAACAAGATAGTAGTGCCTCAAGCTCAACCATTTCCGTTAATTGAAGACCTGGTAATAAAAACTAGAAATTGCAAATTTTTTTCTACATTAGATATAAACTCAGCATTTTGGTCCATTCCTTTACGAATCGAAGATAGAAAAAAGACGGGATTCGTTACACAAGATGGCCACTTTCAGTGGACATGCCTACCATTCGGACTGAAAACATCGCCAGCAATTTTTCAGAGAATATTAAGTAACATATTGAGAAAATATAAACTTACGGATTTCACAGTTAATTTCATTGACGATATACTCATTTATTCTGAAACATTCCATGAGCACATTAATCATTTAACAATGTTGTTAGAGGCAATCAAAACAGAAGGTTTCAGGTTAAAATTTACAAAATGCACATTCGCATCGAACTCTGTCAAATATCTAGGCCACATAATACAGAATAATTCTGTAAAACCATTAAAAGATAACCTGATTTCTATAAAGGATTTTCCAGTTCCACGAACACAAAAAAATGTAAGACAATTTCTGGGCAAAATAAACTTTTACCATGAGTATATACAAAATAGGGCAATAATACTCGAACCATTGCATAATTTACTCAGGAAAAATCAAAAATTCGTTTGGTCAGACAAATGCCAGAAAGCATTTGACAAGATAAAAAGCTTGCTTTGCTCACAACCAGTTCTAGAAATATTTGACCAACATTTGCCAATCAACATCTACACTGATGCTTCTATAGAAGGTATTGGAGCAATTTTAAAGCAAACCCAGCCTGATGGAAAAGAGAAACCAGTTGCATACTTTTCAAAAAAACTAAATGAAGCCCAGAAGAAAAAGAAGGCAATATACTTAGAATGTTTAGCTATCAAGGAAGCGCTGAGATACTGGCAGTACTGGCTAATAGGTAAATCATTTACAGTTTATTCAGATCACAAACCACTAGAAAACATGAATTTGAAATCTAGAACTGATGAAGAGCTGGGCGATTTAATGTATTATGTTTCCCAATACGATTTTAAAATAAAATACGCTCCAGGAAAACAAAATTTGGAAGCAGACTGCCTAAGCAGGAACCCAGTATTAGAGTCTGAAGAAAATACAGATGAACAATTGAAAGTTGTTAACTTGGTTAAACTTGAAGATATTTTAACAGATCAGAAAAACAATGAAGAAATACAAAACCAAAAAAGCAAGTTGATTGAAAAAAACATGGTCTACTTAAAAAAGATGGGGAAAAAAGAAAAAATAATTCTATCAGAACAATTCAGCATTAAATTATTGGAAAATATACATAAAAACCTGTGCCATATTGGAATTGGACAAATGCAGAAAACAATTAGTCCACACTATGCTGCCAAAAATTTGATGAAAAACATTAAAAAAGTTTGTAGTAATTGTGAAATTTGTATTAAAAATAAATCAAGAGGACATGACAAATTTGGACTTATGTCTCATCTGGGCCCGGCCAAAAAGCCTTTCGAAATAATCTCTATAGACACAATTGGTGGCTTTGGGGGCTCAAGATCAACAAAGAAATATCTTCATCTCTTAGTAGATCACTTTACAAGATATGCATTTATTGTAACATCGAAAACGCAGACAGCAGACGATTTTATAAAACTAGTCATGAACATATCAGAGGTGGAAGATATTGGCATGCTTCTCACCGACCAGTACCCAGGAATTAATTCGAAAGAATTCAAGAAATTCTTAAATGACAAGAGAATCCCAATGGTCTTCACTGCAGTAAATGCCCCATTCTCAAATGGCTTAAATGAAAGGCTCAATCAAACACTGGTGAACAAAATCAGATGTAAAATAAATGAAGGAGGGAAAAAGAGAGCATGGACAACAATAGCCCAAGAATGTGTAAATATATACAACAATACTACACATTCAGTCACTGGCTTTTCACCAAGATATCTTTTATATGGAACAGATGTCAATATTTTACCAAACGAATTAAAGCAAGAGATATCCAATAGTGATTGGATAGATGACAGAAAAACAGCACTAGAAAATACAATAAAGTCACACAACTACAACAAAACACTATTTGATAAGAATAGAATACACCATGAATTTAATGTGGGAGACATGGTTTATGTGGAAAATGGAAACAAGCTAAACAGGAAGAAATTAGATGAACTAAAAATTGGACCTTATGAAATAATACAAAAATTATCAAACTCAATTTACAAAATTGATACAGGGCACAGGAAAACAGAATCGAACCTTTTCCATATTACAAAATTAATACCAGTCCCTACGTTAGATGTTTAAGGAATTGCTGTATTTGAGAGAAAATTTTAAATTTTCTCCACCGGGAGGGGAGACGTAAAGAAAATACATTCCCATTTTCTTAGTAATCTTTGAATTTGAATTTTGCCGCGCTCCATAATAAGACTGTCATTTGTCAGCGAGTTGTATCTTGTCTGTGTTTTGAAGTTACAAGGCATGTGACAGGATAAGAGGTTATAATATGTGATTTGACGCGAAAAGATTAAATGGAGAGAATCAAAAATTCATTAATAAGGAATTAACTTAGTGAAAGTATAAACTTTAATGTCGTTTCTCTTAATTCAGAGCAACACATGATTGTTTTAACTGGCTGATCCTTAAAATTACCTTATATGTAACTACATACCTTCAATATTTAACTAATTTTTATATAATATAATAACTTTATATGATGGCAAACGTTTGGGAACGAACGCATCGAAAATTTGAATTTTACCGCGCCACACTTGCGCGCGCTTGTCGACTACTTAGTACGTAACGTCTAGCTAGACCTAACCTCAAAGGGAACGACTAAACTTCAACATAATATCATAACATAGTTAGTTCTAAGTTAAAAAACTAAAACTTTCTACCTATACCTAATGTGTTTATGAGTGTACCATGTAACTATACCGTAATAAATAAAATAAGTATTCTTAAAAATTGTTGCTTCAAATTCATTAATTACAAGAAATGGTAAGTAATCAGTTTATCATTATTCCAGTGCGTGTGTTTTAACTTAAATGTTATTATTGTTAACATGGCCGTAGCCAAAAGAAATTATTTTTCAAAATGCATAATATACTAGTTAGTTCTCGAATTTACAAGTTTTTTGTAAATCTATCAATAAATTTGCGCTCGCGTCGCTCGCGCTTTTATATTATGTTAGTTGATTACCGGAACTTCGTTCAAACCCCGAGGAAACTCAGTTTTTTTGGGATAAAATACCTAGGTATACAATGCAAGGTATCACTGAATAGTACCAAATTTTACCTAAAAAGATAAGCCCTGAAAAGTACTTTTGCTAATATTATTTCGTAAATACAATTAATAAAAATTTCGCGCTCGCTTCGCTCGCGCTTCTATTAGTTGTTTTTGTAGTAGTTACCCGGAACTTCGTGCGCATGAGATTACATTTTTGAATATCCCTAGAGAATCTTTATTTTTCATGAGAAAAGTAGAGTGAGGTGCTTTAAAACATAACATATTTTATGGCTGAGCTCGTTCATCTCTCGCTTTTTTATCTGTAACAGAAAAATTACGCTCGCTCATGTTTCTTGTTGCATTCTATCTTGTTCAAATCTTCAATCAATCTTGGTCAAATTGAAAGGTAAAATTCCACTCAGCAACTAGGTATTCACCCCGTCAAGTCGAGTAAAAGATTTTTCTCCGCATTAAACCCCCCCCCAACAAATCCCATAAGTAGGTACCTACTCACTGAAAGAGTGCTGCGTGACTTATGTACCTACTTTTTACTTGTATCAATTGTTATCAAAATTAAATTATAAGTTCTTGACTTGACCACGACTATGTGACCCCCTCCTGGCACCAAAGCTGGATCCGCCCTTGCGTACAAGTCCCGGGCCATAAAAGAGTTATTGGTATATGGTAACACCACCTCTGTTTGCGGACACTCTTGTGGCTAAATCTCGTAGATATTTGTCGCTGTGGCCAAAATTCTGTGAGGAGCACATTACTATTGTTGCATTATTAGAGCCACTGAAGTAAAATAATTTAAGGTTGCAGTCGCGAAGCGTAATATCTGTCCAGAACCTTAACCGTAAGAGATGCGCACCCATAAATAACGTGAACGCAGCGCTCTGGGACCACGGGATAAATTTACAGCCTACCTTATTATTAGCTATAGACCTATAGAATACAGGATAATTCAGAGAAGAATCTAGACATTTTCTCCCACGATAGTGGCTAACCATAAAGTCGTTAATGATATATTTAAGGGATTTTTCTATGGAAACTCAGCTAGAGCTTTTCAAAATGTCTTACAGTTTATTTCATTAAAAGGTTTTAGCAAGCGCAGCGAGCTCTAATTTTTTACAATACACAATCACATATTTTTAAGCTCTCTTCGCGCTTTGTAATGCAAAGCGCGAAGAGAGCTTAAAAATATAATATAAAAGCAAAGGTCCACTTGCACAAGTATTAAACTGATTTAGTGTACCCAACGTTGCTTCCTGGTACGATATCGCGAAAACCCGATTATGAGTTTAATAAAAATAATTGTTATACCCCTACCAGGTTAGCCGGCTTCCATCGTGGTGCGATCACCACTAGATAGAGTCAAGAGCTAAGATAGAATAGAATAAAGAAAAATTTCTTTACTAATTAACAGACCCATCGCATCGTCGTTCGTGCGTCAATATGTCTTGACCCTTAAATTCCACATAGCCCTTTCATGTTTCAAAGATGGATGGCGTAGGAGCTGTGAAGAATCGAAAGGAATGTGGTAACAAATCGTAGTGGAAACTAAATTAAGATCATCAGTAACTCTCGATTATGTTAATAAGGGTTAGGTATGCATCATCCATGAAACATAGTAGGGTGACCATACAATGTGAACAAATAGGACGAGAAAGGACAGCTCATAGTCAGAATAAAAAATTGGCCAAGTGCAAGCCGAACTCACACGGGGTTCCGTATCATCGTATAATAAATAACACTTTTTAATTTTTTGTAATATAACCACAAATCCAACGTTTTCAGATTTTTTTCAGATTGAAGTCCTTACCGACCTGGGTGACCTGCTACGATTTTGAAGGAAGCTCAGCCGGCTGGAGTAACTTATTTTATTTATTTTTATTTTATTTTATTTATTTGGATTATCAAACAGTAGCACGCAGCGCTTAGGAATAATCTAGTAGAATAATGAAGTAAGACTTACGTGCTGCCCACTACGTTAACCACATATTACTAATTAGTACTTAAATTAAATTAAAATAAAATAAAATTACAAAGTTACATGCAATAAGTGTTAGTAGCTATAGTTATAAATAATATGTTAGTTTATTAATTACCAGAATTCAGTACCAGAAAGTTGTAACAATGAAGACAAAAAATGTGGACAGGGAAGCATGTATCTCTCTCTATAAGTGATCTCTACCAGTGACCCTTAGCAGAGCGAGAGGTTAAAGGGAGTAGAATAAATGAAACAAAGATAGAAAGTATTCTTGAAAAAAGCTTAATCGATATTTACTTACACAATGATTACGAAATATAGAACCAAGACATATCCTTGAATTCAGAATCTAAAATATGGTCACACTACCGACACATAGAACTTTAAGAATGTGACGTTTATTTCTTTTTTGCCCACGAGGCGTAGCAGGATGATTAAATAAGTGTAATTTATTTGTGACCGCATAACTATTTTAAATAATGTGCCCTCACCTTTACAATACTATTTATAGATCTTGAAGTCTTTAAAAATGATTTCACGTGTATTATTAACCGCCGACCCAAAAAGAGGGGTGTTATAAGTTTGACGTGTGTGTTTGTGTATCTGTCTGTGGCATCGTAGCTCCTAAACGAATGAGCCGATTTTAATTTAGTTTTTTTTGTTTGAAAGGTGGCTTGATCGAGAGTGTTCTTAGCTATAATCCAAAAAAAAATCGGTTCAGCCGTTTGAAAGTTATCAGCTCTTTTCTAGTTACTGTAACCTTCACTTGTCGGGGGTGTTATAAATTTTTAATTATCATCTAGTATTATATAAAACCGGCCAAGTGCGATCTTTTCACTGACAGATAGCTAACTGACACTGACTCACAGCTATCTATCGATATCACTTAGTAATCGGACCAACACTAGTCTTTCACTGACGGATAGATCACAGCTATCTATCGATATCACTCAGTAATCGGACCAACACTAGTCTTTCACTGACAGATAGATCACAGCTATCTATCGATATCACTCAGTAATCGAACCAACACTAGTCTTTCACTGACAGATAGATCACAGCTATCTATCGATATCACTCAGTAATCGAACCAACACTAGTCTTTCACTGACAGATAGATCACAGCTATCTATCGATATCACTCAGTAATCGGACCAACACTAGTCGTGACAATTTCCATGGACACTGGAAGCCCTTGAGTGGAAATCGGGGAAACCACTCGAGGATCGTGGAGCGCGCCCCCGTTATGAGAAGGGCGATTTGGAACAGATGACTGGAGTTAATTGGGTATGGAAACCAGACGGTCATTTACAGGCTTGGGCGGGCAGAACGCGGGGCGGAAACGTGTACATCTCGACACTTAGAACTTCTAATTATCATCATCATCATCAAATCATCGCCGGCTAACTACTAAGCACGTTGTTCGTCTCAGAATAGGAAGGGTTTAGGCCATAGACCGCTTTACGAATACCATTATTTCAGGCTAAAATCCTATTATTCCTGAAATAAACATATAGCTTGTTTTACTTCTGGATAAAGAAGCTTTCTAATGGTTAAAGAATTATAAAAATTGATTCTGTAGTTTCAGAGTATATCGGTTACAAACAAATAAATGTTTTCTGTTCATAATAGCTAGTCAGCTAAAATTTCACATCTAGAGGGGTCTCTCCGTCACTCGCTCCATACAAACGTAATTCGTCTCTCATTGCAATACTAACCAATCATACTCAATGGAATTTTGTAGAAACGTTCCGGGAACTAATATCTATGCCTGTGCTTTTGCAGATTTCCGTTAAAATATTCGGTTTCAAAGTTACGCGGTCTTAAAAATTCACATACAAATCTTTGAGCCCCTGTAATTTTAAAACTACATATTTTTAGAAAAATCTAAAACACCCCAAGCACAGATATTAGTTTCTAGAATATGTCTGCAAAATTTCATGGACTTTGGTTGCTTAATATTCAAATGAAATTGGGGCTACGAATTACGATTGTATGGAGTAAGTGACGGAGAGAGCCCTGTTAATACGGCTCTTTTTATCATTTTGCACTTTGAAATAGGTAATCTATATTATTATCTCTTAATAATTTTCACAATTTCCGAATTAAACGACACATTTTTAAATTAAAACTCGTCGCACCGCATATCGCGTCGGATTTAATTACTATTCTCGTTCCATTCGGGATGGAAATGAATCCATATGCAAAACAGTGCAGTCTTTATTTACTGAGCACTAGCTGATGCCCGCAGCTTCACCCGCGTGGATTGGTCAGATCCCCTGCAGCATCAGGGTTGAAGAGTTGGAATCCAAATTTTTTATGAAACAATGTCGCAAAGTTCCTCTATCGATAAAAAAAGAAATGACGCAAATCGGTTCAGAAATCTCGGAGATTTCGGTGTACATAGGTAGAAAAACACAACTCCCTTCTTGAAAGTCGGTTAAAAAAGTAGCCTATGTTACACCCTGGTCAATCCTCTACTTGTATGTGAAAATCCCGTTAAAATCGGTTCAGCCGTTCCGAAGATTAGCCTTTTCAAACAGACAGACAGACAGACAGACAGACAAAAATTTTAAAAACGTGTGATTCAGTTATGGTATCGTTCAAATAACCATATGACCTTAATATGTGGTAGTTATTTCGAAATTACAGACAGACACTCCAATTTTATTTATTAGTATAGATAATGCCGAGCCTCATGGAATGTGCTTGAATGAGAAGTCATTTTGTTACGAGTATTTAAAATTTAGAGAAACTCAAAAGTTAAACTAAATTAATTCCCTTCGTTGACCGGTTTTCTTTTGGCTTCGTTGGCTTCTTTTGCGCGTTTTTTAAACCCCGACCCAAAGAGAGGGATGTTATAAGTTTGACGTGAGTATCTGTGTATTTGTCTGTGGCATCGCAGCTCCTAAACTAATGAACCGATTTCAATTTAGTTTTTTTTTTGTTTGAAAGGTGGCTTGATCGAGAGTGTTCTTAGCTATAATCCAAGAAAATTGGTTCAGCCGTTGGAAAGTTATCAGCTGTTTTCTAGTTACTGTAACCTTCACTTGTCGGGGGTGTTATAAATTTTTAATTTACACTTGTTGCTTTGAGTTATAGATATGAGTTGAGATATGTTTTTCGGTTTTATTTTGAAAATTTGATTGAGTTAGTTATATGCCATATAAGATGCTGAGTAGGTAGTTTGATTTTGTCAAAGTTAGAAAAATTTACAAAAAGTATTCAAAATTGGATTCAACTCGAATCGAATTCAGAACTTTTTGAGCAAGGCGTATTGGATAAACTGGAGGGGTGTCAGAAATAATTATTTTCACTAACAGCTCGATCCCACATTTAAATATGGTAATCCGGAAATTTTGATTACCATTTAAATTTATTGTTATAAAATTAACCTTTAACCAGTATCGAATTAATTAATGCAAATTAATTATCTCTTTAATTCAATAATCACTTCATTTTAATTTGATATGACATCGCAGCGCTTCATTTTTATTCGTTGAGAAGTAATTGACTGAAAGTGGCAACTATCTCATGTGATGATAAAATGTCTCTATCTACTTTATTATGAGATTTAGTGCAGTATAAAGCTGAGATTGAGATATACAGGGTGTTTGGTAATTAGTATATAAAGACGACACATACCCATGCTACTTTGATCTGATAAATACAATGCTGAAATAAAATGACGAAATAAAATTTTAAAAATTTCCATACAAATTTAAAAAAAAAATTATGTGAAAGTTTTCATGGCCCTAACGTGCCCTAACTCACTGAGATCGTTGGCCTTGGCCTATCTAAAGATGGCCAACGATTTCAGTGAGTTTTATTTCGTCATTATACTTCAGTATTGTATTTATCAGAAGATCAAAGTAGCATGGGTACGTGTCGTCTTTATATACTAATTATCAAACACCCTGTATGGAGACTAAATTTGACTTAGAGACAAATTCTAAGTTAAATATATCAGCAAGGTCAGGTTGAGATTTATATAATCATGCGGGCTGGTCCGCCTCTTTCCGCAATATCACGCACCGTGGGAAGCAAGCACAGACAGATACACATGCAGACACACTTCAAATAGTTTTAACATGCAAACTGAAATCAACTCGCATCGGCGGTGGTCCCTAGATTACAACATAGGGTTATTCAAGGGGCGGACCAACAAATTCCTGAAAGGCCGGCAACCCATCGGCGGTACCTCTGGTACTGCAAATGTTCAGGGGAGGTGGTAATCACTTAACACCAGGTGACCCGCCTACTCGTTTGCTCGCTATTTTTGGACCTGCTTTTATTTAGTGTCGATGATATTGTGAATGACTATTATAATTGCCTTGTCCCAATAATAAGTATTGTTTTTGTATAATATTAACATGTACAACGGTTGTTTTGTTCATACACATATTGTAACAGCTGTCGATCTCACTTTGTTTACTTCGTCGTTAAGTGACAACTAGTGGTGTACACAACATTGTCTCATTTTATCGATATTTTTATACAAACTCAAATTTAATCGACTCTTTTGACTTCATGCTGCAAAATTGGTTTATAAATTTGTTTTTTATTCAATAACTCATTGTATTTCTAGTTATGGTAGTTCATCATCATCATCAACAATCAATACTGCTGGACACAGTTCGCTTATGGGAACTTCTACAAGCCACCTGAATTCAGCGGCTCCCAACGCTCTTCAACGCTGCGCTTTCCGAATCCGTACCCTAAGTACAAGATTTTACTTCTCACCAACATTGATAGTATTTGAGAGTCGAAATACTTTAGCGTTGAAGTACAATGACATTTACTGCCTTGTTTAATGCTCAAGTTTGTACATATATGTATAGCCAGCGCTCCAAGCGGAACCGTTGCGAAATTAAAATCGATGGTACTGAATTTTTGACTGTAAATCAAGGGTCTATTTTACTTTGACGATATTTTGTTTCGACTCTCGAATACTATCAATTTTTTTTTTTTTATTCACTATAGGCAAGCGCTTGACTACAATCACACCTGATGGAAAGTGATGATGTGGTCTAAGATGGGACGCGTTTACCTAGAAGTTGCCTATTCACTCTTGGTAAAATTGGTGAGAAGTGAAATCTCATACTGAGGGTACCGATGTGAGGTTGCCGTTCTAACAACACCTTGGTAGTTAATTACCTACCGTTAACTAAGGAATTATTTTGATTCATTGACGACCTCCCTGGCACAGTGGTGAGCGCTGTAGTTTTGTTAGCGGGAGGTCTTGAGTTCGATTCCCGGCAGGAGCAATTTGAGAGTTTACAATTTCTATATTGCCCCTGGTTTGGTCTGATGGGAGGCTACGGTTGTGGCTAGTTACTACCTTACCGGCAAAGTCGTGCCATCAAACAATTTATCGTTCCGGTATGATGCCGTGTAGAAACCGATAAGGGGTTTAGTGGAAAAACTGCCATATCCCTTCCAAGTTACCCCGCTTCCACCTTAGATTGTATTATCACTTGCCACCAGGTGAAATCGAGGTCAAGGGCTAACTTGTAATGTAATAAAAACAAACATTGGGTCCATCAAGTTAGGCCTTATTAAAAATTCTAGAACTATAATCAGTCGATTTTTCTAAGTAAATAAAAGTTTTTCTAAGAAAAATAGCTTGAGAGGAACACTAATTATAACTAGATCTCAGTGCAAGAGAGATCTGGCTTAGAGGGTAAAGTTATATTGAAGTTGTGATGAAATTGTGAACAAATTGTGAACATTCCGTAGGTACGTATTTCAGTGCTGAATAGATTTGTTATATAATTTTCTTCTTCGAAGCATGTTCCCAGTGTTTAACTAATGGATTGAAATTTGAAAGTTTTGAACTGACGATAAACTTTGGTGGACTGCAGGTTTTTATCAAAAGAAGAAAATAAAAGTTTAATTAAGATTTTGTTACGTCAAAATATTTTTTATGAAGTACGTTACTAACTGTATAATATTATGTTTCTCATTTATACAATCAAGGATTGGTTTTTAAAATTACTGACTTTTAAGTAGCAAACGTTAACAAACCTGTGAAAGTTAAAACACAACTACCCTGCCGTAAAACCAACGAAAAAGTAAAAAATTTATAGTTGAAAATGGCGCTTTATAGCCACGTAATTGGAGTTTTTCGAGAAAATTATGGAATGTAATAATTTATATGATGATACCCTTTATTTTTAAATCTGTTCAGGCGTGTGCAAGTTATGTGATATATGAATAAAGAAAGCCACATAGGTACATACATACACGAACCTTGAAACATTACATTCCTTTTCTTAGGCAGTCGCGTAATAATTGATTTTCAAAACATGAAGGGAACATAAACGGTTTAATTTTGTATTACCAAACTTAAGCCATCTATCCAATTACTAACTTTAGTAAGAGAGGGCGACCTTTGACCTTGTTTCCATAGTTTTACGTACACAAAGGCGGCGTCAACGACGTAACTATTAATAACAATATTAACAACGAATTACTAATACCTATACGAATATAATAAATGCGAAAGTATGTCTGTCTGTCAGCTAGCTTTTCACAGTCCATCCTTCGAACCAATTTTGACGTTTGGTACAGAAAGAGCTTGTACCCCAGCCCGGCTAGCATGGGCAGTAGATAAAAATTATATCCCCGATTATATCCACTGATTTCTATGACATCAGTGGATATAATCGGGGGATATAATTTTTATCTACTGCCCATGCTAGCCGGGCAGGGGAAACCAATAAGCTAATTTTGGTCCCCCAAAATGGAAAAGTTGTTGTAATAAACAACTAAATACACTTATACAAATTGTGGGCATAATCTACTCTTGTGCAGAGATAGCTTGCATCCTGGACTACTTTTTATCCCGAATAATCAAACAGAATTTTGAAAAACCTAAATCCACACGAACGAAGTAGCGGGCATCGTCTAGTATTAGGTAAACTCTGAACCAATTTCCTATTTAACAATCTATTAAACCTACTAACACTCCAGAGCCTAGCAGGACTCGGCTCATTTTAATTAAATACGCGTACACAATTTCGAGCGACATAAAATCGATAATCGAATTATCGATAGCATCCCGTCACTAGCCAGATCCGTTTATATGGGAGCCATTACCGCCCTATTCAACGTCCGCCACTAAACAAAGCGGCTATTATCTGAACCCGCATAAAAATATAAGTATTTACCGCCATCTTTGTATACGGTTAAGTTTATATAAGTGACAGTTATGTGTTGCTACAATACGTGTTATCCGATACATGGCTTTTACGTAGATCGGTGAAGCGATCTAAGGAATCAGCAATGACAGCCGATTCAGCCATATCCTATTTAATCCATACTAATATTATAAATGCGAAAGTGTGTCTGTCTGTCTGTCTGCTACCATTTCACGGCCCAACAGTTTAACCGATTCTGACGAAATTTGGTACAGGATTAGCTTATATCCCGGGGACGGACATAGGTTACTTTTTATCCCGGAAAATCAAAGAGTTCCCACGAGATTCCTCAAAACCTATTAACTTGACCGATTTTTATGTTTGGTACCGAGGTAGCTTCCGTCCCTGTAATTGACATAGGCATTTTATCCCGGAAAAGCAGTTCCCACGGGATCTTTAAAAACCTAAATAGTAGGCATCCTCTAGTTAATATTCCTACACTCTTCACTCACTCCTACACTAATGAACCGATTTTAATTTAGTTTTTTTTTGTTTGAAAGGTGGCTTGATCGAGAGTGTTCTTAGCTATAATCCAAGAAAATCGGTTCAGTCGTTTGAAAGTTATCAGCTCTTTTATAGTTACTGTAACCTTCACTTGTCGGGGGTGTTATAAATTTTTAATTTACACTTGATAATATGTTATGTATGCTTACCAAAAAAAAACTATTGAATTTTTAATTATTTTGTTGACTTAACTCGCTCGAAAATATAGTTTATTCAGTTAAAACAACAAACAACAGTGAATTTTGCTCTCTTGTTGCACAAAATAACTATTATTTGAAGGACTCGAATGGATTTAACAAATGCTATCATAATTTTAAGCTGACGTCCTCCCTGGTCATAAAATAGTAGTCAAAAAAAACTCAAACCGCTCACGGATCGGGCACTACGAATGTCAAACCAATTTTTAACGTTCCGATTTCGGAAAAAATGAAACATTCAAATATGAAACGTTCGAATTCGAAATTCAAAAACAAAACTAACAGCTGGGCGTTCCGGACGGCCGAATATCGAAGCAAGTGCATCGAGGTATAATACGTGTACAAGTTATCCCACAGGTAAAAGTATGCACGCTAATTTAAGCTTCGTTAAATAAGCTTTAGAGGTGATTCTTGCGTGGAATGGTTTTTAGTTTGTTTGGGTGTATGAATGTAAATGTTCGGTCGTTGAATGCTCCCATTATGGCCGCGCTAGGCTCTGGTGTTTGTTTATTAATCATTTCGGCCCTTATCGTTAGTGGAACGAAGGACGGCATAAAGAGACAGAACAGGAAATGAACTGGGATATCTTTAGGAAATGACGCGATTCATTCTTTTTGTCTCTTTGATATTGTTTATGTTCATTATTTATCATTGTCGCGATTGTCACTAAGTACACGGGACTTTACGTGATGGTTAAAGAAACAGGCTAAAATGGGAAACTGTTAAATGTATTTTAAGTTCTGGCATCCATAGTTCCATAGCAATAATTTTATGAATGCGAAAGTGTGTCTGTCTGTCTGTCGGCTGAATCATTAAACAGTTCCCACGTTTATAAAGTCATGGGCATATAAAAAGAAAATGATTCCCTGATTCATTGACTGACTCGTCAAATCAAGAAGGAAAAGGAACCCCTTGAGTTGGATCTACAAAGCTGAAACTTTGCGTAGGGGTTCATTTTGTAATGTCGACAAAGTTTAATGTCGGATTCTTCAAATTCCCACGGGATCCCCAATGGATAAAGAGGATTTATATTTTCTGACTCTACTCAGTACAAGCTTCATTCCAAACCTATGGAAGTGTCTTGACTTATTATAAATCAAATCAAATCATTTTTATTCAAGTAAACTTTTACAAGTGCTTTCGAATCGTCAAAATAATCTACCACTGGTTCGGAATGCTGTTCCTACCGAGAAGAACCTATAATAAGAGATACATGTTAGCCTACATGAAATAAAGATATATTATAGTGGATATTCAGAAGTTACTGAATAATGAATGCAGGGCATCATAAATGTGGGGTTCCGCAGAATGTTCGGAATGACAAAATTACGGGAACGGTGTTCCGTGCGGGTGCGCGCGTTTGGGGCGACGCGGTTGGGTTCACGCACGTAGTTAGGAACGATAGAAATATGGAGGACATTATCACTACTCATATCGTAAATGCGAAAGTATGTTTGATTGTTGGTCTGCTAACGGAGTAACGGAATGGTGTAGTTAAAGACCCGAATAGTGAGATAAGGTTTTTTATCCCGAAAGAGTTCCCACGGAATATTTAAAAACCTACATCCACTCAAATTGCTACTGAGAATTTTTGTCCCAACTCGGGCTCTTATGCGTAATTTTATGCTTCTAGACATACTGTGAACTGTGCATTGTCTGTCAGTCAGTAAGTGTTAGTTTTATTAAGTAGAATCCACTTAGCGGTGCAAATAGACTATGCCCGCGATTTTGTCCGCGTGGATTCAGGTTTTTAAAATTCCTTGGCAACTCTTTGATTTTTTGAGATAAATGTAGTGTATGTCCGTCTCCAGTATACAAGCTATGTCTGTACTAAGTTTCGTCAAAATCAGTTTAGCGGATGGACCGTAGAAAGCCAGCAGACAGACAGACGGACACAATTTCGTTTTTATAACATTAGTATGGATGGATAAGTGTAGATGGATTAGTATGGATGGATAGTATGGATGGATGAAAAAGTAATTTAGTATTTAACAGGCGTGTCCATAATAAAACCAACGTCGTATATAAGGGGATACGGTTCAAGTTCAAAGTTAAAGTTAGCCGTGTGTTGGAGATATCATATCTAGTGAAGCGAAATGCATTTTAAATTCTATTCTAAGAGTTACTAAGGTTGAAGTTACTCAAAAACCATTAACAAAAAATATGTATGAAGTTTTACATGTATGAATGAATGAATGAATATACTTTTATTGTACACCACAAAATTAGTACAGAAAAACACATACAAAGCTCAACAAAAAAATTTATAAAACCCCCTACAAGTGAAGGTCACAGTAACTTTCAAACGGCTGAACTGATTTTCTTGGATTATAGCTAAGAACACTGTCGATCAAGCCACCTCTCAAACAAAAAAAAAACTAAATTAAAATGGTTCATTAGTTTAGGAGCTACGATGCCACAGACAAATACACAGATACACACGTCAAACTTATAACACGCCTCTTTTTGGGTCGGGGGTTAAAATAACTCATCATCATTATCATGATCAACCCATAGCCAGCTCACTACTGAGCACAGGTATCCTCTCAGAATGAGAACGGTTTTTTGTCGGCCAAGTATGGATTGGCAGACAAAAAATCTCGGTTGGTAAAATATATATGATCCCTGATGATAATCCCTGGGGCCGTGGAAAGTGCTGTAGGTCTTTTAAATAGGAGGTCCTGAAAATCATTTTTTAATTGACTCAGATCGAGCCTGGTTAGAGATACTCGCTTGGCGGTAAGTATCTGCCTACAGGGACTACCCTACAGGCAGAAACGATTAGTCTTCTAGACTTCCTAACCGACTAGACCAGAGACACAGCTAGAAATTATAAATTCCCAAATTAATTGCTGGAAATCGAACCTGAGACCGTCTACTTATAAGACCACAGCGCTCACCACTGCGCCAGGTGGCCAGCCAGGTAACCTCCAGTGCGCCTGGATGCTGCTGGTCCCTTTTGGATGCGTCCGAGGGGAAGAGCAGTGTTCGGGCCGGTGCGCCCCGGTAACATGGCTAATAATTTCTCTTCGGAGATATTGTTGGCTATGGCTAATGACCTGGCAAGGGGGGGGGGGGGGTTCCGCGTGTCCCTCTGACTAGCAGAGGGCACAGTGGACGACGCGTAGGATGGGACGCGGGCGACGTGGGCGTCCCAGGGTCGGGGGACGCACGGGACCGACCCGGTGGAGGGTCTGCCTCGGCAGACATCGCTGGTTCCCGTGACCCAGTCGCCAGGCGACGCGCAGTAGCGCCGCTGGGGTTTAGTGGGTAATTCGGTCGCCTCTCGGCTGGCGAGTCCCACATACCCTCCCTCAGCTGGCTGGCTAGCTTCCGGGGGGGATGCGTAAATGCATTCCCCAGCGTCAACAAAAAAAAAAGGTGGCTTGGATTTCTTTCAATTATTTTAATGCAAAATGCAAAGCAACATGCATGGTTTTCTTGTGAAAAGTAAATTCAGTCGCAACCGCGCAAACCTAACCGAGCGGAGAGATTGCAGACTCGAGGATGTGGTTTAATTAACAGGAGGCGAGAGGCTGAAACTTTGACTTGACGGCGGTTTTCTTTCAAACTTGTATACCAGTCTACCCTTCAAAATTCTAAACTTGAGCTAAAATTAAATATAGTAGACAAACAATTTTATTTTTGCTGCAAGAGGATCCACCCTGTTTCACTTCGTTGAAATCTTTGGCAATCATTTTCTTATTGAGCGTCTACGTTAAAGACAGAACATACATGCAAAAACTGAAGTTTCTAGACACAATGGTTTAAGCTGTGCATTGATGTCAGTCAGTTTCTACTTTATAATTAGTAAGTAACATAATACAATCTACCACACAACATGGATGGTTTTCTTGTTAAAAGTAAAAACAGTCTAACCGAGCGGAGAGTTTCCAAACTCTAGGATATAGTTTAATTAACAGTCATTAAAAAAATTACAATGTGTTCATTCATGAAGAAATAATTAGTATTTTCAATTTTCAAAGTAAGATAACTATAACAAAGTGGTGTATTATATGAAAAGTGTGTGTGTTGTGTCTTTACCTGTGCGTTCTAAAACAGATTTTTAATTATTTTAATGCATAAAAGTTTTTGATTTATCGTGCAAAATGTCGGAAAAAATACCCGAGTACGGAACCCCTGGTGCGCGAGTCTGACTCGAACTTAGTCGGTTTTTTTCTTATATCTTAATGCTTATACTGCAGCTAAATCGAAGTGAAATAGTAGATTCAAAAGTGCTGACAGTGTTTTTCGTTGCCGTATAAAGACAGTGTCAGCACTCCTACTCAGTGAAGGATGTATTCAATACAGGCTTCGCCGGAGAAAATGCAAATCTCTGTAAGTTTGTCACATAAACCACTTTGCATCAAGGCGCTTTCAAAGGAGTCATATCCTTTACCTATTTGCGAGTATTTGACGACACCAGCTGCGATGCAAACTGGATGAAATCTGTTTTGTCCTAGACAGAACTAGGACTTGATTGAATTCTTCCTTGAGTCGCCAGTAGAAGATTTACATCTTTATACAATCTTATGATATTGAATAACTAGCTGACACCAGCGACTTCGTCCACGAGGATTTAGATTTTTCCAAATCCCGTAGGACCTCTTTGATTTTCCGGAATAAAAAAGTAGCCTTTGTGTTAATCCACGGTATAATCTACCTTTATTCCGAACTTCAGCCAAATCCTTCCAGTAGTTTTTCCAACAAACATACACACATACATACACACAAACTTTCGTCTTTATAATATTAGTGTGCTTTTTTTGGTATGTATGGATGTACTGGTTTATAAGCGCCGTGTTTCCTACCAAGTATGCTTCCTACGCGCAAATAGGTAGGTATATAGGTATTAAGTAAGCGCACATGCACAATTTTCAGCTGTAATCCGGCTGACATCACAGGCAATTGAATAACAACGACTCCAGGGTGTGTTAATGGTAATATAAAAGATCAAAACATATTTAACGCTCACATTAAAATCACTTAGTGGATCCACGTTGAGTATCCTCCATTAAAACTCGATCAATTTAGAAAACTGAGCTGAACCATCCAATACCTATAAAAACACGATAAAACGGCGAAGTTACGAACTCTTCCCACTTCATTTGAAATAATCCATCCATCCATACTAATATTATAAATGCGAAAATGTGTCTGTCTGTCTGTCTGTTAGCTTTTCACGGTTCAACAGTTTAACCGATTTTGATGGAATTTTATACAGAGTTAGCTTGCGTCCCGGGTTAACGTAGGCAACTTTTTATCCCGGACGAAGTCGCGGGCATCATCTAGTGAACTTATAAGGCAACTTTCAGAATCATTAACATCATCATCGACCCATCGCAGGCTCACTACTGAGTACTCCTCTTCAAATGAGAAGGGTTTGGGCTAAAGTCTGCCACACTGTCCCAGTGAGGATTGGCAGGTCTTCACACACCTTTGAGGACCCCAAGGCAAACTCTCTGCATGCAGGTTTCCTCACGATGTTTTCCTTCACCGTCAAATCAAGTGATATATAATTGCTTAAAACACGCATAGCTCTGAAAAGATTGAGGTGCGTTCTCGTGATCGAACCCCAGACCTCCCGAATAAAAGGCAGACGTCTTAACCACTAAGCTATCACCACTCTAAATAGGCGTGTGTTTGACTGCAATCACACCAAATAGTAGGTGATCATGCAACCTAAGGTGCAGCGCGCCTGCCCAGAAAGTGCCTATTCACTCTTCTTTTGAAATCTTTCATAAATCAATCCAAAATGCTGTATTACACCACTATAATACATTCTTCTTGCTTTCGAATAAAATGTTTCGAAAAAAAAGACAAGTGTAAATTAAAAATTTATAACACCCCAGACAAGTGAAGGTTACAGTAACTAGAAAAAAGCTCATAACTTTCAAACGGCTGAACCGATTTTCTTGGATTATATCTAAGAACAATCTCGATCAAGCCACCATTCAAACAAAAAAGACTAAATTAAAATCGGTTCATTAGTTTAGGAGCTACGATGCCACAGACAGATACACAGATACACACGTACAACTTATAACACTCTTTTTGGGTCGGGGGTTAAAAAGAAAACTTCACACAATTTTTAGAAGGAAATCAACACTTATCGAATCTCACGATTATCTAATGTCCGCCATTAAAACTCGATCAGCCTGAAACTGCCGAGGCACTGGAGGCAATGGGATGAAACGCAGAAAACATATTAAAATACGATAAAACGAAAAACTTCCGAACCTGCGCTTGAAATTGGATCGTTGAAGTCATTGACCAAGTTTCGGAATATGGAATAGTTGAAGTAGTTTTGAACGTAAGCATCTTTATATGGATGGACTAGCATTTTCCCGTAACTTTATCCGCGTGAATTTAGGTTTTTAGGGTTCCGTACCTCAAAAGGAGAAACGGAACCCTTATAATCCTATAAGGGTTCCGTTCCGTTGTCTGTCTGTCCGTCGTGTCTGTCAAGAAAAGCTAAAGGGTACTTCCCGTTGACCCAGAATCATGAAATTTAGCAGCTAGGTAGGAATAAATATGTAAACCGTGAATTTGAGGTTACATTATTAAAAAAAAATTAAAATGTGTTTCAATTTTCAAAGTAAAATAACAATATCAAGTGGGGTATCATATGAAAGGACTTTATCTTTATATTCTAAAACATTTTATTATGTATAATAGTTTTTGATTTATCGTGCAAAATGTTGGAAAAAATACCCGAGTACGGAACCCTCAGTGCGCGAGTCTGAGTCGCACTTGGCCGGTTTTATTACAAGAATATTAACACTTAGTGAAACCCACGATTAGATAATATCCACTGTTAAAGATGCCCACGCACTCCAACTGAACTGCAACTGAACTGCAGCTGAACTGCGCGTCGCAGCAGCGCGCTGCACGATAATCTCTCCAGCCAGTTCAGCTGCAGTTCAGTTCGTGCCCACGCAGGGCACCTTAAAACTCGATATGCTCGAAACTGCCAAACGTAAAATCAGAGTCAAAATAAATACTTAAATGTAACGTTTAGGATGAACCCGGAGAACTAATTATCCGTATTAAAAACTCGATCAGCCATTTAAAACTGTCGTTCAAAGAAATAACGTCTAATACCTATAAAAACAGGTTGAAACGGTAAACTTCCGAACTCTACCTGCACTTGAAACGGATTAATGAATTCATTGGCCAAGTTTGTGAGCCTTGGCCAAGTTTTCCTATTTGATTATTTTGGAATATTTGTTTTATTTATTTGTTATTAAAAAAACTTCACATATAACTTGCTTTAACGGTGAAAGGAATCATCGAGAGGAAACTTGCATGCCTAAGAGTTCTCCGAGTTCTCCACAATGATCTCAAAGCTGTCTGAAGTCAACCAATCCGCGCTTAGCTAGCGTGGTGGACTATAGCCAATCTGAGAGGAGACTCGTGCTTCGTACTGAGACAGCGACAGGTTGATCGTGATGATGATGATCATCATCATCATCACCCATTGCCGTTGATGAACATGATCGTCATCATCCTACCCAATCAACTACCAAATTCAGAGCCTCAATAGCTCAACCGGCAAAGGAGTGGACTGAAAACCGAAAGGTCGACGGTTCAAGCCCCGCCCGTTGCACTATTGTCGTACCTACTCCTAGCACAAGCCTGACGCTTAGTTGGAGAGGAAAGGGGAATATTAGTCATTTAACATGGCTAATATTTAAAAAAAAAAAAAAAACCACACTACTCAACTGAGCGCGGGTAGGATACCCGCACACAGTTGAGTAGTGGATTGAAATGATGATGATGATTATGAAGACGTATAAATATACAAGATGACTCAAAGATATTAACTAATTTCTTTCATTTAAGTTACAAGTGTAAATTAAAAATTTTCAATACCCCCGACAAATTATTTTCAAATAAATAATTATGTATATCTAGGCAACGTCCATCTTGACAGCTAGACATTTGTCAATTGACATAATATTAAGAACCTAACGATT